>NC_056522.1:302171021-302261723 GCF_019175285.1 Sceloporus undulatus | reverse complement strand
GGGGGGTTGTGAATAATGATCACATATAGAACCTTGTGTGGTGGTCATGTTACACTCATTTTGGGGGGTTGTGAATAATGATCACATATAGAACCTTGTGTGGTGGTCATGTTACTAGTTGTTGTTATTATTAATAAAATACATATTCAGAGGTAGCCATGCTGGCCATATAGCAAAAGTACAATCACATTGTACTTTACTAGTTTTAAAGTGATACAATGGGCCCATCATACCAGGGGGGTAGTCATCCATGGACTGGAGATCTCACAGATCGCCTCTCTCCATATTAGTCAATGCACAAACCATCAGATGTGCGCAAGTCACCACCAATTAACTAATACTGCTTGAGCTCCCTCATTTTATCCCATTTGTAGGGGCTACCAAAATCAACCCCCATGGATGGGAAGGGTCCACTGGAGAAATACTTCTCATGGGTTTTGAATACTTAAATTGTTTTACTTGTTCTGATCCAGAAAAATCAAATGGAGAATCATAGAATCATAAAGCTGGAGGAGACCAAAAGGTCCACACCCTACTTACTGGTGTGGCTCAGGAGTTAATGGGTTTTATGACAAACATGGGCCTCTCCCATATAGTCTCTGAGCCCACACAGTGCACAGGTCATGTTCTTGATGTGGTCTTCTGCATGGAACAGGCATATTCGTGGGCAGAAATAACTAGTATATCTGCATTATCACGGATGGATCATTTCCTTGTTAAGGCTTGACTGAAGGCTACTATTCCTCCCTCTGGGGTTGGAGGACCAATTAGAATGGTTCACCCTCAAAGGCTGATGGAACCCATTAGGTTCCAAGAAGCCCTAGGGGGTTCTATGGTTGGCAGTGCCGGCGACTCTGTCGAAGTTCTGGTTAATTTGTGGAATAACATCACCAGAGCTATAGACATGATCACGTCCAAGCGTTCAGACACAGAGGTGGGTTATAGACCGCCCATTTGGGGAGGGCTGCACCCGCCCCTTTCCCCAGTGTATCGGGGCCTGAATGGCAGCCACTGACGCCCCGATCCACCGCTTTTCAGGCTGCGGAGAAGCAGCAAAACGCCGCTTCCCCTCAGCCTGAAAAGGGGTGTCCCTGGGGCTTCAAGCCCCAAGGACACCCCACGGCGGCGGGGAGAAGGAGAAAGGGGCCGCTTGGCCCCTTTCTCCATTGCTTCGCTGGGCACAGCCGTCTGAAGGCTGCGCCCAGCGAAGCAAAGCGCCGCCGCAAACCAGGAAGGAGCTCCGAAACGGAGCTCCTTCCTGGTCCGCGGAAAGGGCGCCCTAGGCGCCCTGGCGCGGACCGACGATGTCACGTCCGCACCGCCCCGTGTAGAGGCAGCACGGTCGTGACGTCGTCATGGCGGCCCCCTTGTGGAAGGGGAGCTACTATTTTGTACAGACTCAGTCTGTACTAGGGTTAGGGGGGTGCGGAAGCACTGCACCTTCCTAACTCTAGTACAGACTGAGTCCGTACTTTAATGGCGGTTTGTAACGCGCCAGAGGCTCATTTTCCCTTTTAGCAATTTTTGGAGGGCGATTTCCCAGCGATACAGGCAAGTGTGAAAATCTTCTATGTCTCAGACTGATGCAGTGTCTAAGGCTGGCATCTCTCCTCTGAATGCCTGTCTTGGGATGATAATGGACTGGATGAGGGAAAACTGACTCAACCTGAATCCAGGTAAGACGGAGGTACTCATTATAGGAAACCCAAGCCCAGGTATGGAATTATGTCAGCCAGTTCTGGATGGGGTTACACTTCTCCTGAAAGACTCTGTCCACAGCTTGGGGGTGTTCCTCGAGTCATTGCTTCACCTGATAGCTCAGGTGGATGCGACAGTTAGGAGCACTTGTTATCAGCTTTGACTGATACTCCAGCTGTGCTCCTTCCTGGATCAGGGAGACCTTGAAACAGTAGTACATGCGCTGGTCACCTCTTGACTGGACTTCTGTAATGTGCTCTACATGGGGCTACTCTCGTGCCAAGTTTGGAAACTTCAACTTGTGCAAAATATGGCAGCCAGGTTAATTACAGGTTCTCATCGCAATGATCACATAACACCGGTTTTGAAATCCCTTCACTGGCTGCCAATTAGTTTCCGGGCAAGGTACAAGGTGTTAGTGATTACCTTTAAAGCCTTACATGGCTTGGGTCCAGAATACTTCTTCCTTACTGTCCATCCCGCATTCTAAGGTCCTTGGGGAAGAAGCTACTTCAGCCAATAAAATCTAGGCTAACTTCAGTTACCCAGAAGGCCTTTTCCATTGCAGCTCTGAAGTTATGGAATGACCTGCCAAAGGAGATTCACAACATTTCTACTCTTACAGCCTTTAAGAAGGCTCTTAAGACAATCTCTTCTGGCAGGCCTTCCCTACCTAGTTCCTCTCGGCGTTCACTGTGACTTAGAATCATAGAATCATAGAATCATAGAGTTGGAAGAGACCACTAGGGCCATCCAGTCCAACCCCCTGCCATGCAGGAAATCCAAATCAAAGCATCCCTGACAGATGGCCATCCAGCCTCTGTTTAAAGACCTCCAAGGAAGGAGACTCTATCACCCTCCGAGGGAGTGCATTCCATTGTCGAACAGCCCTAACTGTCAGGAAGTTCCTCCTAATGTTCAGGTGGAATCTCTTTTCCTGCAGCTTGCATCCATTGTTCCGGGTCCTGTTCTCTGGAGCAGCAGAAAACAAGCTTGCTCCCTCTTCAATATGACATCCCTTCAAATATTTAAACAGGGCGATCATATCACCTCTTAACCTTCTTTTCTCCAGGCTAAACATCCCCAGCTCCCTAAGTCGTTCCTCATAGGGCATGGTTTCCAGACCTTTCACCATTTTTGTCGCCCTCCTTTGGACACGCTACAGTTTCTCAATGTCCTTTCTGAATTGTGGCGCCCAGAACTGGACACAATATTCTAGGTGGTGCCTGACCAGAGCAGAATACAGTGGCACTATTACTTCTCTTGATCTAGACACTATACTTCTATTGATGCAGCCTAAAATAGCATTGGCCTTTTTAGCTGCCGCATCACACTGTTCACTCATGTTCAACTTGTGGTCTACTTGGACTCCTAGATCCCTTTCACATGTAGTTTCATTCAGCCAGGTGTCACCCATCCTATATCTGTGCATTTCATTTTTCCACCCTAAGTGCAATACCTTACATTTCTCCATGTTGAATTTCATTTTGTTAGCTTTGGCCCAGCTTTCTAGTCTATTCAGGTCATTTTGAATCTTGATCCTGTCCTCTGGGGTATTAGCTATTCCCCCTAATTTGGTATCATCTGCAAATTTGATAAGTATGCTTCCAATTCTGTCATCCAGGTCATTGATAAAGATGTTGAATAGCACTGGGCCCAGGACAGAGCCCTGTGGGACCCCACTGGTCACTTTTTTCCAGGATGAAAAGGAGCCATTGTTGAGCACCCTTTGGGTTCGGCCGGTCAACCAATTACAGATCCATTTAACAGTTCCTTTGTCTAGCCCACATTTTACAAGCTTGTTTGCAAGAATGTCATGGGGAACTTTGTCAAAGGCCTTACTGAAATCAAGATATACTATATCCATAGTATTCCCTTCATCTACCAAGCTGGTAATTTTATCAAAGAAAGAGATTAGATTTGTCTGGCATGACTTGTTTCTCTGAAACCCATGTTGAGTTTTTGTGATTATGGCATTGCCATCTAGATGTTCACAGACTCTCTGTTTAATGATCTGCTCCAGAATCTTTCCTAGTACTGATGTCAGACTAACTGGACGATAATTGTTGGGATCCTCTTTTTTCCCCTTTTTGAAGATGGGGACAACGTTTGCCCTCCGCCAGTCTGCTGGGATCTCTCCTGTTTTGCAGGAGTTTTCAAAGATTATTGCCAATGGCTCCGATATTACATTTGCCAGTTCTTTTAATACCCTTGGATGGAGTTCATCTGGTCCCGGAGACTTAAATTCATTTAGATTAATAAGGTGTTCCTCTACTATCTCTTTACTTATTCTGTACTGAAATGCCCCTATCCTGTCCTCTGCTCCATTATCCTCAGGTTGAGCACCCTTTGCCTTTTCTGAGAAGACTGAGGCAAAGAAGGTGTTGAGTAATTCTGCCTTTTCTCTGACTTCTGTTAGCATTTTGCCATCTTCTCCACGCAGTGGCCCTACCGTTTCCTTCTTCTTCCTTTTGCTGTGGACATATCCAAAAAAGCCCTTTTTATTGTTCTTCACCTCTCTAGCAAGCCTGAGTTCATTCTGCGCTTTAGCTTTTCTGACTTTACCCCTACACATGCCTGCTATTTCTTTGAATTCCTTTTTTGTGATTTCCCCCTTTTTCCATTTCTTATACATGTTCCGTTTCAAACTTAGCTCGGTTGAAAGTTCCTTAGTCATCCATCCTGGTTTCTTGAGACACCTCCCGTTTTTCTTTCTCACTGGAACGGTTTGAAATTGTGCCTTCAGTATCTCTCTTTTGAGAAACTCCCATCCGTCCTGAACTCCTTTATCTTTTAGTATCTCTGACCATGGAATCGCCCTCAATACTTCTCTAAGTTTACTGAAATCCGCTCTCCTAAAGTCTAGGATGCGTGTCTGACTATGCCTGGCTTCTCCTTTCCACTGTATTACAAACTCCAGGAGAACATGGTCACTTACGTCACTCTGTCCACCAATTCTTCTCTTAAATTAATGAGAAGAATTAAATTCAAATTAATAAAAGGTATATTTGTGCCTCAAGAAGAAGAGCCCTCCCTCTGTCCCAACTGTCATCATCAGACCTGGGAGGGAGAGAAAAAGACAGGCCCAATTTCCATCAGGCCTAACTGTGAATTAATGTAACTCACGTCGCTCTCTTTTATTTTTTTGTATTTTATTTATTTTTTTGTATTTTATTTTATTTTATTTTATTCTCTATATTTTTATTGCTGTTACCTGCCCGGATTCCTTGTGATTGGATGGGCAATAAATAAATAATAATTATTATTATTATTATTATTATTATTATTATTATTACCATGCAACAACTCACAATCAAAGCACCCCTAAGAGATGGTCATTTAGCCTCTGTTTAAAAACCTCCAAAGAAGGAGACTCCACCACTTTCCACAGGAGTTCCTCTGAAGGTTGAGGTGGAATCTCTTTTCCCATACCTTGCATCCATTGTTCTGGGTCTCTCCTCATAGGTCATAGTTTCCAGAGCCTTCACCATTGTTTTTACCCTCCTCTGGACATGCTCCAGCTTGTCAACATCATTTTTGAACTGTGGTGTCCAGAACTGGACTTGGTATTCCAGGTGGGGCCTGACCAAAGCAGAATAGAGTGGCACTATTACTTCTGTTGATCTAGACACTATACTTCTATTGATGCAGCCTAGAATTGCATTGCTGCATCACGCTGTTGACTCATGTTCAACATGTGGTCTACTAGGACTCCTAGATCCCTTTCACATGTACTGTTGTTAAGCCAGGTGTCCCCCATCCTATAACTATGCATTTCATTTCTTCTTCTTCTTCTTCTTCTTCTTCTTCTTCTTATTATTATTATTATTATTATTATATTTTTATTTTTTGCCCTAAGTGCAGTACCTTATATTACTCCCCATTGAAATTCATTTTGTTAGTTTTATCCCAGCTTTCCAATCTCTTAAGGACATTCTGAATTTTGATCCTCTCCTCTGGGGTATTACCTACTCCTCCTAATTTGGTGTCATCTGGAAATTTGATAAGCATGCCCTCTATTCTTTTGTCCAAGTCACTGATAAAGATGTTAAATAGCACTGGGCCCAGGACAGAACCCTGTGGCACCCCACTAGTCACTTCTCTCCAAGATGAAGAAGAGTCATTGCTGAATACCCTTTGGGTTCATCTGGCCAACCAATTACTAATCCACCTAATAGTTGCATTGTGTAGTCCACATTTTACTAGCTTGTTTGCAAGAATATCATGAGGGACCTTGTCAAAAGCCTTACTAAAATCAAGATATCCTATGTCTACAAAATACAATAAAATACAAAGAATAAAATAGACTTTTCAATTTCATCTGGGTCCCTTAGTGGTTATTCTGGAAATATTTGTATCTCCTTGCAATTACAGTGCTCCTGTTTTGTACACGGGTGCACTATATGTGGCTTTGAGCTTATGTGCTCAAGCTGCATGGGAGCGCATGGGGCGTGTGGGGTGGCACGTCCCATTCGGATGAATGGGGTGTGCGCCTGTGATGTGCATGCACCGCTGTGCCACTGTGCCGCCATGCACACAAGCCCCATTCACTTGAATGGGGCTCAAGCATAGCGGAATTCGCCTTATGCGAGGGGGTCTGGAACGGATCCCCTGCATAAGGTTAGGTTTGACTGTAAGTATTTCTTTGAAGATGGAACTTTCATACACATGAGATAGGCAGGTTTGTGTGGCTCCTTGCCTTCATTTAATTTATTCATGTTTAACAACTAGGTAAGGATGATTGTCTTTCTGACAATGTATTCTGACTTCCCAACCCAGATACCTTGATTCTATATGTCTATGTCCAACTGACCAAGAAGAGAGGTACTTTTGATTATGTGAAAATGATTGATTATCTGCTTCATTTTAACCTGAATTCAGATTTTATAAACTTTACATTCTTTCCATCTTAAGTATGCAAATTATGAGTTTTTGTAAATTCTTGAAAAATAAACCAAAATGAAACATTCTATTTCTATTGTCCAAATTCATATAAGGAGAAACCTTCTGTTTGGGGAAAATATTCTTTAAGAAACATCTAAATTAAAATATCCAGCCACCCCTAGTCCCATTTTTTTTTGTTTAGAATCCAAATGCTTTTATATGAATAAGGAAGGAAGGAAGGAAGGAAGGAAGGAAGGAAGGAAGGAAGGAGAAACATCAGGTCCAAGCAGAAACATTTGTGAAATTCTTTGTGAAATATTCAAAAAGGGGGGCAATGAACACTGAATAAGATGATCAAGTAGAATACTCAGAAAATAAGTCTCCTGACAAAAGGATAGCATTTTCTGCAAATAAAATAACATTTCTGTTATTTCCTGCATGAAAAACAACATTTTCTGAGCAGACAATTTGTTACCTGCACAGAAAATAATGTTTTCTGTATAGGAAACCTGACTTATGTGCAGGAAACTTGTTTTTTGCACAGAGAAAAAAAATCCTAAATGCATTTTTCACATGAGATGAATTACAAACATTTCCACCTATCTGGCATTTTTATCATCGGTATTTTCCAGTACTCAAGCGACCTGTTTTCAACCACTTTCAATCATCTTCCTGTTTTTAACCATCCATACCACAGGAAAAGAGATTTCACCTCAACATTAAGAAGAACTTCCTGACAGTAAGACCTATTCAGTAGTGGAATATGCTGCCTCAGAGTCTCTTTCTTTGGAGGTTTTTAAACAGAGGCTGGATGGCCATCTGTCAGGGATGCTTAGATTGTGTTTTCCTACATGTCAGTTTGTTGGACTTGTTGGCCCTTGAGGTCTCTTCAAATGCTATGATTCTAAGATTTTTCAAATATTATTCTCATATCCACCTTGTATTCTCTTACACCAAATATTTTACTTATGACCACCTTGATGTAGATAATATAGCACTAATATGTACAGCAGATAAGGAGCTGGAGGAATTTGACTCTCATGGATTCTGACTGGCACTGATTTGATCTGATCCTGTATAACAGTGCAACTCAAATTCAAAATTATGCCAGCAACAGTGGATTAGCATTTGGCATAAAGCACTTGTGCTGTCTGAATTGTCTCTAAACTGATATAACTCTCCTTATATTGACATAATTCTTTTGTGCTGTCTGACCCCAGAGATTTACCAGTACAAGGACTGAGACTGGCTGGCTGTAAAGTCAAAAAGGGGGTTGAAAGGAGTGCAGCAGGGGAGAAGCTGAATTTTGCCATATTCAAATCTTACTCAGCCCAGGGAGACAGTCCCTGTACCAGCACAGAGTTAGGCCAAGACTAGGGTTTACCTAATGAGAGCCAGTGCGGCATAGTGGTTTAAGTGTTGGACTACAACTCTGGAGACTAGGGTTTAATTCTCCATTTGGCCATAACTTGCTGGGTGACTTTGGACAAGTCACAGTCTCTCAGCCTCAGGGGAAGGCAATGCCAAACTTTTTCTGAACAAATATCACAAAGTAAACCCTATTATAGGGTCATCATAGGGTTGCCATATATCAGAAATGAGTTGAAAGCAACAACAGCAACAACAGCAACAACAACAGGGTTGGTCTAATTGATTTCCAACAAATAGAAACCAATGGGAGTTCCTTGAAATAAAAAATAACCAAAGAAACACATTCCCTGGAAGGACGGAGATTTGGATATGATATAGCTTCAGCTGGCCTATAGTATAGCTTCAGCTGTCAGTCCAGCCAGCTCTTGGCCCACTTGCGAAATTAGGACTGCATTGTTTATTCTGAAAGAAAATACAGTGTAAAACATATATTTTAAATAATACTTTATGCTGTTTTTGGCACAGTACACATGGCACGAAGGCGCTGTGCTGGTGCCATACTAGGGTTAAGGGACTGCACGGCAACCACATGGTCCCTAACCCTAGTATAGTATGGTGCGATAACAATGGCAGCACCCTGTGTATACAGGCGCCACCATTGTGAAGTGACAGATGCAAGCGCTGCAGATTCTTTTTCCTCCACAGGGAAATCACGTGGTTTGGTGGCTGCGACTTCCTGCAGAGGAAAAACAGGTGCAGGCAGGCCTCCCTTTTTGTGAGGCCTGTACCGCGCCTTACATAGGTATTTTGCAGTGTAGAACAAATTTAAGCATGCAAAAATGAAATGAAAATATACTGATTTATCTATTACAAAATATATTTAGGTATGTTCCCTAAGTATGGACTTGTGTGGCAAACAGTTCTGTGTGGGAGTTTACAGGTTTGATGCCCTCCATGAAGACAGTCCAAAAGTGGTTGCATATGGCAGAGTGCTCCAGGATGTTACACATGTGAAGGGCAGAGTCAGATGCTACTTAAGGTCTGGCCACCTCTTCACATGCCTCTTTAATCCTCACTTTGTGATTCACCATCCCCTCTCTTGTACAATGTGAGCTTTTGTGAAGGTTCTCTGTGGTCCCACTGCATTCCTGCTGAGCTGGATGGTGCCCCTTGAGACCACCTTTTATTTAAAACAACTTGCTGCCACCACCCAATAATTAACCACTTACACCTTAGCAACACATTGGGACGTTGCTGGGACTTTTACCGGTATATTATTATTATTATTATTATTATTATTATTATTATTATGCTTAATCTCAAGGAATCCAAGTGAGTTACAGCAGTAAAACAAGGTACAATTAAAAGAAAAAGCATTAAAAGTTCCAAGATCCCCATCCCTCCCCTATGTCATAAAAACATAATAACCACTAAAAAGAGATTAAACCAAAAAAAGAGGTTAAAAACAATGGTGTACAATATCAATTAAAATGAGATAAAATTACTTATTTGCCAACCCAGTAAGGAACTAGCCGAGCTAAGGCCCATGAAAGAAGTGGAAAGAGGCAGAGCACTTAAGAAAAAGTTTTGTTCTAATGAAAGGAATATTAGAGAAAAAGAAGAAGGACAAGCTGGTCCTCCAGGTACAAACTTAAAGAATAAATTACATTTACCATGATGTCAGCCAAACATTAAAATAAACCCAACCTGATGCACCTGACTACTAGTAAGACAGATCCATAGGCCAAGGCCTTGCTGCTCCCCCACCCCCAGCCATCTTCCCTACTTCACCTCAGCTCCCTATAGAAAGCTCAATGGCCATCTGATTGGACAGTTGTCTTCTCACCACCAATGATGTCAACTCTCCCTACAATAACTTTTTTTATTGTAGGGAAAAGACCCTGATAAATGCAGGGACTCCCATTTATCACAGCTTTGCTGGCCACTTTAGGGTAGGGTATGAAGTTTGTCCCCTTCACCTAGGGTTTTGTGTCTACCCCATACTGTATTTAGGGGTCTGTAAATAGGCTGCCATTGGTAGGTAGTGGGGGAGGGATGTAAGAGATCAGTGTACACTTTGGGACCATTTTGGTGAAGGGCAAAGCTCTGGAACCAGCCTCTCTATGTCCTGGAACCCAGAGGGTAGGGAAGGAGTCCAGTGTTAGTACTGAACTGGGGGTTTGCTTTCACTTATAAAATCCTGGGACTTGGGTGGAGAGTGATTTGGGGTTCCCTTCCAGTAAATGGCTAGCTGGGGAGCAATTGGGCAATTATTGGATTGCCTTCAGGTCTCAAGTGTTTCACCCAAGGGAAGCTGCTCTGAGAGCCTCTAGGGCTGAAGGGTGGGGTATAAATGCCATAAATAAATAAATAAATAAATAAGGCTGAGGAGGTAGTCAAGCAGTAGCACTTGACAATAGCTGCCCCCTCTTGCTCCTTTCCAGGGTCAATACAACTTAAATAAGTTCCTGGTCATATAAAATGGTCATTATTTAACTCAACTCTGTGCCTGGTTTCATTATTACATGGTTGGCCATCAAAAAGCCTCTTCCCATTATGACCCTCCATGAGGATTTGCAGAAGTACAAGCAATAGGCTTGTATTGCTAAAGCATACCTTTTTAATCTCTGGGCAGGCTTGCAAGACTTGATTTAGGATGCAGGGAAAATATATTTTGCTTTAATGGGTATTTGCAATCTAATATTGTGATAGATTTTTGTTGGAAAGATTTTTCAGGGACTGTTGCCTCTGCTGAATTCTTTCATTGTTTGCTACAGGATTTTATTGTTTCTTGTTTTGTTCATCTAGTTATTCTGAATTTCCAGCTGGAAGAAAAAGAGGGTAGAAATTTTGGAAAAGATGTAATATTGAAGATGCCACCAGCACTTGCAAGGCACAAAAATATGATTCATTCTCATCCCAATTCACCATGAGTCACTTACAATCAAATCTTATGCCAATTTGTGTAGAAGTGAGCCCTACTGAGTTCAAAGGGGCTTAATTTTAAATGAGTGGGTAAGATTGCAGTCTTGCAGATTGTTCTTCCATTTTGGTTTATTTTTTTTTAAAAAAAGACTTATTCCATAATCTGAAATAAAATAAAATAAAACATAGCCTTTCTTAATCCAACTCTATGAGAACTCAAAAGGTATTCAAACTTGATCAGGTTAAAGGGGACAATAGACTAAAATAAAGAGCTATTTATATTTTTCCAATGAGGTGCAGAAGTCAAATTGAATAAAATATTAATTTAAGTGAAAATATTAATTTTGTTGTTAAAATGAACATACATACTAATAGTACAGGTAAGAGGCCTTGCATATTTTAAGTCATTCCAGTTTTGGATTGAAATTACATTCAAGGTTCACTTTTCAGATTTCTGTTTCATAATATTTGCTATGGTTCCCATGCCTGTTTGGAGAAATGTTCTTATGGGTTTTGAAGTGTATTTTGAAAACTTCTTTTGTTTCAATTTCAAAGAGTGTTCACTTACAAAGAGTCCCTTGAATTCTCCCAGGACAAAGTTAGGAATAGTATTTTATAACCATAAGATTCCCTTTTCCTCCATATGAAAATCCTTTTAACAATCTGAAGAAGATATGAGAGGGATTTTTGGTCCCCTAAGTAGAAAGGCCCCTGAATAGAATGGGGATTTTTTGTCAAGTACACCTCTGCTAAACAATGGAGCTTATTCTATGGCGTTTTAATTCAGTTTACTTCTATCAGGATTAAATCTTAATTAGGGTGGCATCCTGATGTTATCAGACTTTTTTTTTTGTCACCTAATTTGCTGCCCAAACATATCCCGGGTCCACCCCCAATTCCAGAGTCACTCCTTTCAGCTCTTTCAGATCTGGGAGTTTTCTGGCTTGAGAAAATGGCTGGCAGAGTGCTCCTGGAAGCAGGGATGGACCTGGGCTGTATTCAGGTGGCAAATTAGGTGGAAAACCATTTTATAATATCAAGATGCCACCCAAATTAAGGTTTAAACCAGATAGAGGAAAGTCAAATTAAAACGCCATGGGATAAGCTCCAATAAGAGAACTGAACTTGCCTGTTCTTACACTTCAGAACAACTAATGAATGGAAAACAGGAAAAGTTAAAGGTTGCAAGACAGACCATCCTGAGTACATACACACAGAACTGGGCTGTTATTCTGTGTGCTTTAATAGGCAGTGGTTTGGATAAGGCAAAGGTATCTTAGGCAGGATACAGACCGACCCTTTGGGGCAGCCTGCACCCGCACCTTTCCCCAATGGATTGGGGCCTGACCTGCCACAGCAGCAGCCCCAGAGGCCCTAATCCGCCACTTTTCCAGGCCTCGGGGAAGCGGCAAAATGCTGCTTCCATGCGGCTTGGAAAGGGGTGCCCTTGAGGCTTCATGCCCAAGGACACCCCGACAGTGGCGGGAAGACAGAGAAAGGGGCCACTTGGCCCCTTTCTCTTCAGTATTGCTGGTGCAGCCGTGTAAAGGCCATGCCAGCGATACGTGGTGCGAAAGGAGCTCCATTTTGGAGTTCCTTTTGTTACTGCTGAAAGAGCGCCACAGGCGCCCTGCAGCAGCACCAGGATGTAATGGCTGCGCCGTGCTGTTTGGACGCGACACGGCTGTTACGTCAAAATGGCGGCGCCCATGTAGACAGGGTGCCGCCATTTTGACGTACTATGTCCTAGGGTTAGGGATCATTTGAAAAGGACGCTCCTGGGCAACCCTACCACGTACTCAGTATGTGCTTAATGGCCCGTTTGTACAGGGCCCTAGAGACTGTTCTGCAAAATAAGGTAGTAACATTGAAGTCCAATGAACTTCTTCATCCATCCAACTGAGAGTATCTGAAACCTCTAGCCACTCATGTTGGTGACAATTATTTTCACATTTCAGATTAACTTCAGATTACCCCCCCCCCCACACACACACACACACACACATACACACACTTTGGTCAGACCTTCCCTGAAGTACTGTTTCCAGTTCTGGGCACCACAATTCAAAAAGGTTGTTGACAAGTTGGAGCATATCCAGAGGAGAGTAACCAAAATGGTGGAAGTCCTGGCAGAGAGGTGGTTAACAGATGACATTATAGCCATTAATAAATTTTTAAACAGATGCCATGTTGAAGATAGTGTAAAGTGATTTTCTGCCACTCCAGATATGGAATAATGGATTCAAACTACAATAAAAGAGATTCCACCTAAACATTAGGAAGAACTTCTTAATGGTAAGAGCTGTTCAGCAGTGGAATATACTGCTTCAAAGTGTTGTGGAATCTTCTACTTTGGACAACTTTAAACAGAGGCTGAATGGCCATCTGTTGTGAGTGCTGTTTGGGGATGCATATTTCTGTATTGCAGGGAGTTGGACTGGATAGCCCTTGTAGTCTCTTCCAATTCTTTTGATTCTATGTACTGAATCCAATCTTTTAAATGCTACATGCTTAAAGGGAGATTTTCTACCACCTCCTCCCAATTCCAATCTCACCCCCACCAATACTAATGGATATACGAGCATTGCATTGGAATGAGAATTTCACATTTCTACTTGAAATGGATTCCAATTGACCTTACTTGAGGTTAAAAGTCTTTACCAGGTAAGGAAACAGTCACATGGAGGTGTCATGTGAAAACAAGTTGGTTCTAATCCAGGTTCGTGTTAAAGGAAGACAGCAGTAAGGTGGTTCAAAAGCTGGAACATCAATCAAAGAAGAATCTGAGGAATGTTTTGACCATGAGACAAAATGGTCACAATACATATTCTCAGTACAAGCTTCTGAGACAATTCCCACTTATGTTTAACTCACTTCCTGATTTGCCCTTGCTCCATGTTGGGGATTGAATCCAAAAGACCCATTGTTCCCACTATGAAATAGTGTGATTGCTTCTTTTGGGGTGGTGGTTGTCATTGTAAATAAGGAGACCTTGGTCTGGGGAATTTATCATTAGTTCAAACAGAGGAGTGGTCTCTATCCTATGTATACGAAGGTAGCCAAGGTAAATAGGTCAACAGAGACAAGTTTTATGAAAACTGAATACTGTTTATTATTCATTCACACATAAGACAATCATACACTCACACAATTATCCAAGAACTCAGGAATATAGTAAGTTAGCGTTGGATAGATAACATGAGACCTTCTAATGGTTATATTCACCTGTATTAGCGGTGCTCCGGGTCCAGATTGATGAAGACTCAGCAACACGGAGGGAAAGGAAGGAGGGGGAGTGGATTGGAACTATATCAGAACTCAGACAGACATGAAGCCTGTCTGAATTCTAACATGGAACATAGACAAAAGATTTGAGGGACCTTAAATAGGCAACATCTTGCCTCAGGCGAAGAGTTGTTTCCACATTTCAAAGCAAAGCCAAATCTACATATTAAAGATTGCTTGATCTATTGAAGTCTTCAAGGTGGGAATGGTTCTGGCCTGGCAAAGCATCCTGGCCATAAATCTGCCTCAAAGGTGTAAATGACTATTTTCTGTTGGCAACTCCTATCTGGGCCTCTTTGATCTATGTTTCAATAGCCTACGTGACCTGTCCGTCTTGCAGTGATGGAGAACTCTACATCAGGTATCCCATCAGGCACTCTGCATAGGGTCATCAGAAGAAAAGTCATACACATTTAGGATTTTAAGGCATCAATGCTGGTAACATCATCCCCACTGAGGAGGAGGAGGAGGAGGCCAGTCCAGGGTGCCAGGGGGATTGTGTCCTGGGAGCAAAGCAGTAAGGCAAGGGGGTCCTGACGTGGCCATGCAGGGCACCTCCTGGCAAGTATGGCCAGCCTCATCCAAACTCCCGCCCATCTAGCCTCATCCCTGGGGGTGCCCAAATTGGGTGGTTTGGCTCCATGGCCTTCCTCTGCGGCTGAGAAAAAGTGAGTCGCCTAAATCCATGCAATGGGTTTCCAAGACTGAGTGAGCAAGGATTTGAACTCAGGACTCCAAGCCAGGCCTCCTCATGTCCTGTCATTGGCTCTCTCCAGGGCAGCTCTTTCCCAGGTACCCCCCCCGGGCCTTCCTCCTGCTGCCCCGATGGTCACTCGATTGCGCTATGCTCCACAAAGAGGGAGTGAGGGATGCTGGAATCATGTCAGATTCGATTTCTTGGGGGAGAACCCACCAAAAAAATAGTATCAAGATACCCCGGGGTTTTTTTTTTACGTTTGCTCCACCTTTTTCCCAATTGAATCAATCCAAGGAGGATCAGAATTGATTTCCAGTGGGAACTAGGAACATATACCCTAAATCAGGATTCAGAGCTTATCATAGTGGGTACAATCCCTGAAATATGTTCCTATACAGCTGCAGCTGGAAGACTCCCTCACACTCCTGTTGATACTGATGACAGCTTATTATCCAGGTGTCTTCTATTACAAATATTTTGTATTTCATATTGGTGGGGCCTTGGTATCCTCTGACTTCAGATAGTTTCTCTCTTTCTCTGGGTTAAAAAAAAAGGAAGGGGGAAGAAAAAAAAAAGAAATGTGTCAGCACCTTTAAGACCAATTGATTTTTATTTTTGCATGAGCTTTGTGTGGTTAAAGCCACTTTACCAGAGGCAGTGCAGAGTGGTAATAAATGGTCAGGTGTAAAGCATACTGACACCGTTGTGGGAATGGAATAGAACCTAAAAAGATCTAGAAAGATGCAAATGCAATACATTTTCAAAGATTTGTCAAAGGTGATCAGGTTTTTCAGATCTTTATAGTGGTCACATACAATAACATCCAAAATCTACAAAACAGTCATACTTTATTGGACCAACCAAAATTCACAAATTACACGTTGCAAGCTTTCAATGCTTCAGTGGCTTTGTCATCAGGCAAAGGTATTTAAAATCATATAGGAGAAAGAATAACATGAGAATGTTAGAGTCACAGGTCTACATTTCATCAAGATGTCGTTGTTGTTGTTCTTAGTTGAGATGGTATGAAGGAATACCCATACAGACAGGGCACTTCTGTTTCTGTCCATGTTGGTTCTAGGAGACAAAAGTCATAAAGTCCAGGAAATAAAATTTAAATTCCATTAGTAAGACATAAAGATACTTCTTTTGAGATTCAGAGCAGTGCTTTGCTATGCAATGAAAATGGCTAGCCCTGAATATGTTTTATAGTGGTAAGTCAGTACTGATGTGTGAAAGCAATAAATGTGCTTTCCAAATGTCAATTTTCTAGAATTCAAAATTCTCTGAGTTAAAGATAGTACTACCTCACATTCAGTGTTCATTTCCTCCTTCCTCTGAAAGAGATGGATCCTCTGGGGTCTCTTGAGAGGGTATGACAGCTAGGATTTCAAATTCTTCTTATTTAAACTCTTCCAGCTATGGCCTGTCACCCTGGTTCTTTTCTTCCAAAGAGGGCTCTGCAAGAGGAGGCATGACACTTTGAGCTACCATACATACTTGACTATGGGACTCAACAGCCCTTAGGAGGTGGCTCCATGCTGCCTCAGGAAGCACTGGGTTGGAAATGCGGCAACTACATGCCACACCACCCCAGTGCAAAAAGAAGCCGCAAAAAGTGTCTCCTTTTTGCACTGTGGAAATGGCGCCCTTTTTGCTGCTACTGCAGCTCTTCCACTGCTTTTTGGCTCAGCGCATCCATACTTTGTGCCAAAGACGTGGAGTGATGTCACCCACTGTGCGGTGGGGCACATGGTGTGACGCCAGCATGTTGGAAGAGTTGGGGTAGCTAGCCACCCCCACCCTGCTCCAATGCTGCCGTTTATTGCCAGTCTGTTGAGTCGACCTTATGTATAAGTCAAGGGCAGGTTTTTGAGCCAAAATTATGGATTTTGATATGGCCCATCGATAAGTTATGGATAAAACCTAGGGGGGGGGATCTAAAGAATGGAGCAAAGCAACACAATGCCAAAGAACTTACAAAATAGAAGGCTGGATGGATGAGGGAAGGGGGGGGGGGGGGTCAGTGCTTCCTGGACAGATTACATGCTTGCCTTTCACCAGGGGATGGTTCCTTTAAAAAAAAGTTAAAGTACCTTACTTAAATTGACCCATGCATATGCTGACTCAATTTTTTGAGGTCAATTTTTTTGCTAAAATTTCTAGACTTACGAATGAGTATATACAGTAATTGTTTAAATCATCTGAAGCCTATGGGAAGGCATTAAATATGTATATTTTTAAAAAAGTCACCCAAACTCTTTTGAAATAAAACAATTTTGGAGGAAGTAATGAATCTAAGACTTGGAATAGTGTATCGTACACCATAACTTATTCTGGCCCTGAAGATGGAGATTCTTCCCTCGGTGGTTTGTTTCAGCCAATAGGTAAACTGTTGAATGGAAAGTTTCTTTAAAAATACTTTTGCTGATCAATATCTGGAGTCTGTCCTGCTCAGTCAGCTGACCAGAGGGATAGACCTCCCCAGCCCCTGCTCCATTTGGGTGGTAATTGTTCAAGCAATCTTGTGTTTCTTGTCACCCTATTCAGTGAAAAGGTCCACACCATGAAAGCCCACATTTTTTGCATACCTATAAAATATGCCACTATTCAGGACTTTCAGATTTTTATGTTATTAATAAATGCAAAGATTATTTTATTTGTCAAAAGAATCCTTCCTTTTCCTCCTCCTCCCTGTCTGTTTCACATGCAGACACATGGGGAGCAGTTCAGGAGAATTTGTAATGCCTTAGTGCTTTTAGTCATTGGCTTTTCTGGAGGATAATATCACATGCAATTAATATTGCTCAGCTACACAGAATGTGTATATCTGAGCTTTATGACTCATGACAGATGTGCATGTTTCTTTATGGACATCTGACACCTAGTGGAAACATATGCTAAATTTACATAATAAAAAGAAGAAAGGTAATATTTACTCAAGGAAATGCAAGCTGGAGTGAGAGGAATGCCTGCATTCTGAACATTTGTTATTCTCCTTGGTCCTTCTGTCCTGAGTTCTGTGCCTTCCATTCTTTTAGAGGCAGGATTAACTAGAATATTTTCAAAGTTTCAGAGTTCCATCTTAACTTACCAAAATGCCCGAGGACTAGATAAAATAACACTAGGGCATGGGTAGCTGGGCTGAATCCAAACTTCCCCACTCTAGGAATGCTGTAAATTACTCATAACTGTCCTTGCCCTGGAATAACTTTGTACCAGTGTAGTATCTCTACTTGGATCTGTCACAAAATGGTTTTTCCCATATTTTGCCCCGTCTCCAACTTCTTTTAATCTTCCATCAGCTGCTCTTTATTAGCAGATCTCTGTGCTAGCTTGATCTCTGAGACGGAGTAGCAGAAGGTGATTATGCTGGCATAAAGACAATTAAACTGGTTTAAGATGCTTGGCCTATTCCTCATCCTCTACACCTGATATATCTTTATAGCAGGATTGTTGTATACAACTGAAACATGCACTGATTGGTTAGATTTCTCAATGAGCTTTGCACACAAAGCCATTTTATTGTAGCACTTTTTAAAAAAAGATGTGAAAGTACTACAGTCTTTGAATCACTTGCCAGAGAGCAAAGTGAAAGCCTTTCCTTTTCATGATACAGATATTACGTTATCTGGGTGCCTCATATGAATAAATGATGGAATCAAGACCCCATTCATATAATTTCCTTTTTCAAAATGGGAAGAACTTCACAGAATCAGGCACTTTACACATCCATGTGCTCACATGGAACATCAAGCTCATAAGTAATGGAGGGAGCCCGCATGGTGTAGTGTTTTGAGTGTTGGACTATGAAACTGAGACCAGGGTTCAATTCTCAGCTCAGCCATGAAACCCACTGAGTGACCTTAAGTAAGTCACATGCTCTCAGCCTCACAGGAAGACAATGGCAAACCTCCTCTGAACAAATATTGCCCCAGAAATGATAGGTTTGCCTTAGGGTGGCCATAAGTTGTAAACAACTTGAAGACATATAATACAGGCACATACACAACACACAAGTAATGTAGAAGAGAAACCCTATGATTCACCACTTCTTCATATCCAACACTGGTCCCAATATATTCTTCCAGTCCATATTGATTAAATTCCATTCACTATGTATTACCACTGGCCCCTTTCCTGTTGTCCATTGAACTGGAGAAGTTAGATCTAGCTATGCTATTGTTTTTCACAGATAGAAAAAAACTCTTAATCACATAATCAATACAGTCATAAAGTTAGAATTTACTGATATTGTTTATATGACCACCACCATTCCCTTGAACAATGATTTCCAGAATAAGATCATTTTTATGTGGTAAGCTATTCACAAGCTCAGTCATAAACCTTTGCTATAGGCAGTAATTTAAGAACCATGAGCTGAATGATGGGATGGGGGGAAAATAGTGCAAATGTTGACAGAAACAGTTTGAGTAACAGGCAGGGAGAAGCAGTTTAGACCATTAATCAATTATCTGTGTATTCACTCATCAGCTATTTTCCTTATATTAATTTCAAAGGGGAAATGTATTGGCTATGGACTTCTGTTTGCTTTAAAAAAGATGCATCCAGAGTGGTTGAAACATGTGTCCTTTTGCTTTTGCTTTAAAAAACCACAAACAAAAAAAACCTTAGGGGCAAAACAAACCAGCCCAAATGGGTGGAGTGATGCTGCTCCTGAAAAAGCCGGGTGGGCACTGTGGCAACTGCATGCTCAGCCCCACTGCAGCTTTTTTCTGGTGCAAAAGGAAGCAGCAAAATGCTGCTTCTTTTTGCACTGGAAAAAAAGGCAGCTTTGTCACCACTGCCACAGCACTATGGTGCTCCTGTGGCATGCAGTATTTAAACACCACACCACTGGAGTACCACAAAGTTGTCAGGGATGATGGGAGTTGTAGCTCTTCACCTCTGGCTCAAACTCACCACCTGGTTGTGCACCGCCCTGACCAGTTTTGGCCAGTGGTTATAGCTTAGCAGAGTTACAGAGAACAGGCTGAAGACCCCGACAAACTCTCCAAGCCTTCTCTTCTGCTTCCACAGAAGTCTTCACCCTTCTTCAGGATCCAGCTGGTTCTTGTAGCTTCACCCAAGACACCAGACAACTCAGTAGTCTTAAATAAAAGATCTACTTTATTCTACTATATACAGCTCCAAAACTATCCAACACAACAATACTCTACTCCTCACTATCCACTACTACTACCCACTCTACAACCCACAAAATACATTGGGATACATAGTCATTATTATAGTCAATGCACGGTACCACCCACTGTTGTCTGTTTCCACCCAGTAGGTGTGTACATCATTCTCATTGGTTCTCTTGGTTCATCCTACAATTAATGATTTCATCATCTCAGCCTTGACCACTTAACAATTGTCAGGCGTGTCCAATTATCTACTTTACATTTCTTGTCCTTGGCAGTTAGGACTTGTTAATTGTATTACCATTTACACCTGTGTGGTTCTCAATTGACTTCTGCTGAGTCACCCTGACTCTCACATACATGTTTTATTTAATTTACTGTATATCCCATGTTGCTTTTTTCTTAACAACCTGCCATGTGGGTGGGCAGGCACTATGACACTGGCTTAGGGACGGCATTAGAGAGTGTGATATCTAAACGCTATACACAGACGCCACCCTCAAGCTGGCGTATTTTTCTGGTCTACATTGGCCCTTATACTCCAAGGTTGGAGAGAAATGCATTTACCACCCCCTTTCCTATGGCTAGAAATTTCTACTGCCTTAATTATCACTTGACATATATTCTATAGAGGTCAGCTCCCATCTCCTAAATCCACTTTTACAGTTCCTGTGTAATTCTAAGATATTATTTATTGCATACACATAAATATGCATAATTATGTGTAAGGAATATGTTGCAGTTTCTATGATATTATATTGCATTATGTTGCAGTTTCTATTGCAGTTATCAGTTAGAATGAAATTTTGGTTCTAAAAATGAGCTTGGATGGGATCCTGGAGAGCCAATGCCAGTCGAATTAATTATAAGTATTATTTGTTAGTTGCATTTATAGCCTACTTTTCCTCCAGTGAGCTCAATGCCATGTACATTGTTTTCCTTATTCTTATTTTATTTATTTATTTAATTCCTATTCCGCCTTTCTCCCTGAAGGGACCCAAGGTGGCTCACAATAACAATTATAAAAACATAGTGCCATAAAACAATTAAAACATCAGCTAAAAACAATATAAAATTACAAACATTAAAACTACAATAAAACTACAATAAAACCACAATAACTATGCCATATAAAACCATCCCATGTCTAGACATTATAAGCCTGCCTGAACAGAGCCATTTTTACCTGCCAACGAAAGGCAAGCAAGGAGGGGACCAGGACGAGCAATCCAAAGGGCAGGAGCAGCCACTGAGAAGGCTCTCTCTCGTGTCCTCACTGGGTGAGATTGTGATGGTGGAGGGACTGAGAGAAAGCCTTCCCCAGAAGATCTTAGGGCTCTAGCAGGTTTGTATGGGGAGATACAGTCTCTCAAATAATGACAATAATCCTTTAAAGTATGGGCCCATACAGACAGACCAAAATAAAGCAGCTTTGTGTCACTTTGGAGATATTCTGTTTAAATGACACACACATCTTAAGAGGCCAGAAGCCACACATGCATCATTTAAACAGTATACCTCCAAAGTGACCCAAAGCAGCTTTATTTTGGCCTATCTATACAGGATCTAAGTCAGTGTGAGAAGAGTGGATGGCCAGGATCATCTAGTGAGATTCATGCTCAGTGCAGCCCTAGAACCTAGATCTCCCAAGTCCAAACCCAATAGTATAACTATTAAACTGACTCTCAGTGATATGAGATTAATGGGCCATTGGCTCAGCTCATCCATTCTACTTTTTTCTTAGGTGGGATACAGACCACCCCTTTGAAGCAGCCTGCACCCGCCCTTTCCCCCAACAGATTGGGGCCTCAGCAGCCACAGCAGCAGCCCTGGAGGCCCCAATACGCCGCTTTTCAAGGCCTCAGGGAAGCAGCAAAACGCAGCTTCCCTGCAGCCTGGGGTGTCTCCAAGGACACCCTGACAGCAGTGGGGAAAGAGAGCCCCTTTCTCTTTTGTATCGCTGGCGCAGCTGTGTAAAGGCTGTGCCAGCAATACAAGCATCCGCTGAAAGGGTGCCACAAGCACCCTGCAGCTGCACCAGGATGTAATGGCCGTGCCACGCCGTTTGGACGTGCCATGGCCATCACATCAAAATGGCAGTGCCCATGTAGTTAGGGCACCACCATTTTGATGTCCTGGCGGCATACTAGGGTTGCGGGGCGTATATAAGCAACGCCCCGAGGCAACCTTAGTATGTTGCCAGGACGTGCTAAAAGGCCCATCTGGATAGGGCCTTAGCTTCCTTTTTTAGTTCAACTCATAAAACACCTTGCTTTCCCCAAAATGCTCTGTTCATTTTAGAAGAATTAGATAGTGTACAAGGCATACTCATAATCAAGCAATGAAATAGTTAAACAACATAGAAATGATGAAAAGAAGAGGTACTTCCACAACAAAAGACACTCAGATACTTGTAGCAATTAGTGGAACAGCAGACTGTGCACAACTAAAATGCATTAATTAATTTATTCCTATAAAGCAATATGCCCATGAGCAGTTTGTCTGATTATCACTCAGGCAGTGTATCTCAGGAATTAGCTAGTAGAAACAAGCTGTTAATAAATGCCTTGTATGTGGATGCATTAACCTGCTGTGTTGAAGACATCCTCATTTAATGGCAGTGAGGATTTGTGGCTGTAGAAAAGTTGAGGTAGAAGCTTGTTAGGCATCTTGAAAGTTCAAGGTCTCTGCTGCTGTGACTCCAACTCTCTGCATTATCTCCTTTCAGCAGTTTCTTGATGCTACCAATTTAGTCCATGTCACACTCCCCATATGCGTTTAGGAGGTCCTACTAGACTCTAAATTATAGCAATGTATTTCACAAAAGGAAGTGGTTTTTGCCATTCCTGTAATTCTATAATGGGGAAAGAGACAATCTCTTTCAGGAATTCATTATCAGTATTCTGAATTCATTTGGAGAGGGAACAGGAGAGCTAAGATAAACATCAGTCTCTAAAGAACATAGTAGGTCTCACCAGAAGTCTAAATGAAAACATGATGCTTCTCAAGATTAATAATATAGAATGAGTACTTGTATCTCTTAGATTCCCTTCATAAGCACCCCCCCCCCAAAAAAAACCTCCAATATCGAATGTAGATGAAGATTTTTGTTTTCTTGCTGACAATTACTTGAGTACATTTAGGAAAATAGCCTACTCCTGTATAGTTTCGGTGGCCAAGCTACCAAAGTCTACTACAGGGAGCTATAAACCACAACCACAGCATGAAAGTAACTAGTTCCTTGTCATTAATATCCCCACTTGTAATGGCAAAATTCCAAGACTATTGTAACTTGGTAAGGGATAACTCCACTGATTTTGTAATGCAGCTGCCACTTTAAATACTTTTATAACTATGGGGTGTGTTCCCTTTAAGTGGTAGAGGAAGACTATTGTATAGTTTAAGCACTGGCTCATGCAATGTGTCATGCTACAGGCATACTTTCTTCTGTGTGTAGATGTGCTGGTGAAGTGGATGGGAAGAGAAACCATTTTATACCTTTTCTGAGAAATGGAAAAGTAACTATTTATTTTTGAAAATTGTAGTTGCAATTGTACCTACTAGTCACACTTAAATTATCTCTCTAAGCTCTGTCTTCAGACTTTGAGTCTGAAATACTTTCCATCAAATAATGAAATGTGTAAGCAATAAATAATATTTAATGAACATTAATTGCCTAGAAAATTAAGAAGTACGTATACTCTCAGTACTAGGCCCAAAATATTCTATAGCCTGGGATACAAATGAAGCCTGCACCCAATTTGGGCCGCATCATTAGAATTATTTGCTCATGACTGAGACATTTCACTTTTCATTCCTTTATAGTATCAGTCTCCTGCATGTTTGAATAAAACTGCAGAGTAACTACAGTTTTGAATGAACCAAACTATAGTTGATTCTGTGTTTTACTCATTATTATAGTGACTTTAAAGAATTCTGCTTAACTGGAATTATAGAATCACCCTTTAGCGTAACTATATAGTTTGGAGTGAGAGTTGACACTGTGTTTCACCCTAGATGAAGTGATTTTCAGCTGAAATGAACAAAGAAATTAGGACATACGATACATCTCTAAATATTTATGCAGGTTGCTTTTTGTGTCCAGGGAACAAGCTTTTCTGGAAGGCAACTGAGGTTTTGCTCAAATGTGTATCATTGTTCAGCATGACCCATGACTCCTCTACATTTACCAGAATATGCTGGGCTGCCCCCAGAGTATTCTGACCCTGAATTTCACTGAAATTCCCCTTTTAGGGCCAAAACAGACTGTCCCAAAGGGGGGCTTCAAACTGCCACTGAGAGACCCAGATTAGGGCTGTGGCAACCACATGTCATGGCCCCAATCCACCCAGAGTCTGGCCCAAATAGGAGCAGCAGAAAGCTGCTCTTATTTGGGGAAGATTGAAGTCACCCCATTGCTACTTCAGCTGGCTTCTGGGTGTGTGGCATCCTAACTTCATGCCCCAAAGCTACCCAGCATGTAATCATTGGTCTGACTTCTGGGTGACTTGGGGGTGTTGTGCATGTAAGTGCCACACCCCCAAGCTGGCTTGAAGCTGGCTGAAGCTGCTGGTCTGTTCCAGCCCATACTTGTTCTGGGTTTTCAGCACAGGGGGGTTGCTTTCCCACATGGTCCTTGCAAGCTGCTCATCAGAAAATCACTCTGAGGATCCAGGCTCATTTTGACCTCAGAGTGACATGAACCCACAGAATAACTTAGCAGGGATGTTTGCAGGGATTGCATGGGAAGGGAGATATCCATTGTTGCTGCATTCCGCTCTCAGTTTTCTGGAAAGCCCAGAGCAAAAGGTAAGCTTTTTTAAAATGCAGGTCAAGGAGTAGAAACTTCAAATCAGGTCCGGGTGTTGTGAAAACAACCAAGACCCGATTTGGGGTTTGGGGGTTGCGAAGTGTAAAACAGCACACAGCCTGGGGATTCAGGGTTTATAGATAATGTAGACAAGCTCCCAGATTTTATTCTGCCATAGCACAGGGTACTATCAGACTGGTAAAGCTGATAAAAACAAGCACCTTTTAATTGAGATCCTATCCACTTGCATAGGAACAGTAGCTGGTTGGTAGAGATAGGTGTGATGATGCATACTAATGAGGAAGAGGAGGTGGCTGGCTCTAACCCTTCTATTTTGTAAATGGCTGGATTTGAATGGTCCTTGGAGCCAAGGTACTATGGAAAAAGTAACCTGAAAAATCTCCACTAGCATGACACAAGATAGTTTTCCTGGCCAACCCTTCCATTATGCTTTGGTTCCAAAGATCACTTATACAGTTGCCCATATTGCTTAAGGTTCCTGAGGTCAATTCAAAGGGTTTTTTCTGAGCTTAAAATTGGCTGCAGGTGACAGGAGAGAGAATTACATGGACACTATTAGTTAAATAGCAGTGGGGCAGACCCCTTTCATGTATCCGTTAAAAAAAAGTCATTGAGAAATGGTCAATTCACAAGTTATAAAATTATAGAGGGTGACATGAAGCCAATGAAGTTAGCAAATGAAGGGTGACACTTTAATGGGGGAGAGTGATGCTTATCACATGAGCTGTTTGTTTTCTCATGAACACTTTCGGTGTTGACTCATACACTCCTGTCAGCCCTGCAACACATAACCCTAAATGCAGCAATTCATCACAGGGATGATTTAATTGGTTTAAAAAAAGCTTTACAGGTATTTCTGTTTTTACTGAAGATGTTGAAAAATGAATGAAAACTTCTAAGACAACATGCCTGTAAATTTTTGCTTCTTGCAGAAGGTGTAGACCAGCTGTTACTAATAGATATCACTTTGATAGAAAGTTACAAATTTCTCTCTCCAACATGGAACTCACAAGATGAATGCCCCTCATTAATCTCATGTTAAGAAGATAAAAATAAAAGGCTCTGCCTTGCAGAGCATAACAATGGCCTTTTTCATGTTTGTCATTAGCTTTACTTCAATCAACAGCAATCAGTGTCCTTTAACCTGCATAAAATTGAGCAAAGTGGGCTCTTATCAATTAAGTGACACATGCTGAGACACACTTCCTAAGGTTTGATTATAATGTTACTTTCATAACTGAGAAAGTGTAAGATATGTTTCCAGTACGCCAGGCTGAGTTAAGAAAAAATTATAAATGAATTAATGCAACCATGTATCTTTGACCTGTGAAATGTTCAGATCAGAAAGTAAACTAATAAAAATTGGATATAGCTGACTTCACTGATTGCAATGACAGAATCCATTCTATTTTTGACTGTGATCTAAGAAGAGCTTGTAAAATTAAGACTTTTAATGACAGAATCCCCCAGCCAACATGCCCAGTTTTGCAAAGTCCAGATATGATATTTTTAAGAATTCTACATCACCTTCTGGGCAGCAGCAGGGGTAATCTAAGAATATTTTCATTAAAAAGCAATCCGCTCTCTGTTTCCATGGATTATTTATCCATGGATTCACCCAGTCATGGCTTGAAAATATGCAAAGAATAAAACTTGATTTTGTCATTTTACATAAGGGGCACCATTTTACTACACTATTGTATTTAATGGAACTTGAATATCCGCAGATTTTGTTTTGCTTGGGGGATCCTGAAACCAAATTTCAGCAGATACCAAGGGTCCACTGTATTAAAGTACTGGTGAATGCTGCAGTTTCATGAGAGCACTCTTAGCCCACTCATATCTCTGTTGGAGTTCCCAGCCTTCATATACCCCATTCCAAAACTCTCTTCTGTATTCGTATGGTCATCCACCCACCCTGACCTTAGGCAACATCTTTCCTGAGCAACACATCACTCCATTCATCTGAAGAAGTAGACCAAGACTATGAAAGTTTATATATCTTACAACTACTTTTGCACAGTTACTCCTAAAGGTGCTACAAGATCTCTTTGCATACTAGGTTTATGGCTGCGCAATTAACTGAATTTTATGCTTCAAAACAACATTACTATGCTGTCATGAAGAGCAATTTATACACGAACAGTATGGAAACTATAGTGATATGTCTTCCTATGCTAGTCTAGTAAAATTTTGTTAGGTAGGTAGGTAGAGAGCGAGAGCGAGAGAGAGAGAGAGAGTGTTAATGTCCCACCTTTCTCCCCAAAATAAGATGCACAATAGTGATAGTTATGATAAAGCAGCATTCAGAATAAAGACTTAACTAAAACATAATATTAAAAAATATGTTAAAAACCCAATGAAAAGTACAATGACAAAACCAGAACCCAGCTGGTTAGATCTCCAACTGCAGCCAAGTTTACATGCCGAAGATCAACTAACTAGGCCTTGCCTGATTAAAAATGAGTGTGTCTACTGGCACAAGTACAATAAAAAGGGAACAAGCCTAATGTCCCCTGGTACTGATGTCCAGCATCTGAGAACTTCTCAGGAGGTCCTCTCTATAGTCCCCACCAGAGGCATCACAAGTGACAGTGGTATCAGGGAAAGGGTCTACCCATACATTGTTAAACACTGGGCCACTCCATGTTCACATGTTAGAAGTAACATGTTATAAACATAAGCAATTTGCAATTATTTATATATATCCAGCTCTCTTCTATGCTATGATTTTTGCAATGCACTCTACATGGGGCTACCCTTGTGCCTAGTCCGGAAACTCCACTTGGTACAGAATATGGCAGCCAGGTCACAGGAACAGCAAGGAGTGACCATATAACACCAATACTGAAGTCACTCCACTGGCTGCCTATCAGTTTCCAGGCACAGTACAAGGTATTGGTTATCACCTTTAAAGCCCTACATGGCTTGGGCCCAACCTATCTAAGGGATTGCCTGCTTCCATACAATCCGCCCCGTACCCTCAGGTCCTCTGGGAGGAATTTACTACAACCCTTAAAGACCAGGTTGATGGCGACCTCCCAGAGGACATTTTCTGCAACTGCTTCCAATTTATGGAATGGCCTGCCAGTCGAGATCCGTCACATTAACAATCTAGACAGCTTTAAAAAAAGCCATTAAGATGGATCTATTCCTTGTTTGTTTGTTTGGATTAGTTGGTTTTAATCTTATACTGTTTAATCTTGTTTTAAGGGGGGTACTGTGTATATATAGTTGTATTTTATTTTGCTGTACACCGCTTTGATTGCTTGGCAGAAAGCGGGATAGAAATAATTTTTTAATTAATTTTATTATTTAACATTCTCTGAAGATGCCAGCCACAGATGCTGGCAAAACGTCAGAAATAAACTCTTCTAGAACATGGCGACATAGCCTGAAAAACCCACAAAAAACTATGGATGCTGGCCATGAAAGTCTTTGACTTCACAATTTACAATTATTTTCTTCAAGATCTAAGATATAATAATTAGGCTACATTACAGCTTTAAGGTAGTCAAGTATGGTATAAATATTAATTTCATTTAAAAGGTAATAATTGTAGGGCTGTGCAATCTCATTTTAGTATTTTAGTATTGTGTTGTCTCTTCTCCAAACTAAGGATAAATATTTAGGTGATTTTGAAATAATACTCAAAAACTGCTATTTGAAAAAATATACTTTTGGAGCCCTTGTAACAACACTTTCTCAAGCTTTGGTCCTAAGCTGTGCTTAGACCTTTACTCAGTGGAAACAGGCAAGTAGCCAGTGACGCTGCTATAACAAGGGAATCACACACTCTTTATAAACCAGTCAGCTGTCTTGAAAGAGCATTTTAGACTTAAATGGCATACAGGTAACCTCACATAAAGCAAGTCACACTCTTCTAAAAGGGAAGTAATAAATGCATGTTTCACCATGGATAGATCAGACATCTCAGGAAATGTTGCAGCTGCTATCCAGTTTTAGGCCCAGTACAGACGGGTGAAAAGCGTTGTCCTGTGAGCGGGCTGACGGTTGAGCGTCTCCACACTCAAAGCCCTCACCGCACTGCTTGGGCGCCATCTTAGTGTGCACCTGTTCAGACGGTGTGCACCATGATGACACCCCTTTGTCGCAGTGCCCAAACAGCGCTGCACCAAAGGGGCAGAAAATGGCTCTTTTTTGTGCTCTGCGGAGACTGGATCAGTGCTGTGGCTTGCCTTTGCCACGGCACCGATCCAGGGCAGAAAGGGGCAGCATCTCATTGACCCTTCCTGCCCATCTGTACAGCCCCTAAGTTAAGAAAACACAGTCCTTGGCACTGCCAAAATCTAGGCACCCAGGTCAGGGTTGAATTCAGAAGTATATTTCAGCTGTGCAGAGAACTTGGAGGGAGTTAACTCAGATACAGTAGAGGCTGAATCCTTGTTGTGGTACTTGCCTTTTAAATGATCAAGAGAACTTCTGACTTGTGTGGATTATACTTCTCTATACTTCTATTGTTAATTCATCATCACAAAAGAACACATTTTCACAATTATTAAATGGACTCTGAAGCCAGGTTTAAATCTAAAATTATAAATAGTCACACACATCCCTTGAATCAACATCTCTCTCTCTCTCTGGCTATACGTGTTTGTACACACACACACACACACACACACACACACACACACACAAACTAAAGCTTTTATGGGAGTTTCATGAGGATTTTCCCTCCCCCAATCTTCTGAAGGTCACATTATTCTTTAGATTACATATGGATTAGATTGAACTGGACCCCTATTTAGTAAGCCAAGAAAAGCAATACAAAAATGTCAATTGCATGAGGAAGCTTTGAACAATGCAAAGTCATCTGATAAATATGAATGAGATGCTTTTCTTTACTCATTTTTCCCTCACCAGGGCCATAACTGCTGCTGCTGGAAAAGATGACAGACTAATTGTGTCTGCCTAGAACTGGGTTGTAAGTTTACATTACAATGCATGTGTTCTGTCATTGTAGCACTGTATGAAGGATAATGGCTTTGACTGCACTATGCCACAGGCAAAAGCTGCTTCTAAAAGTCACTTAGGAATCAACATAGCAGAAGATTAATCTGCTTTTTTTTATTTACTCTGTGTCTAACCCAACCTGATTATTATTCACAGGAGAAACAGCCACTTCCATATTTCCAAACATAGTGCTGTTCTGATCCAGGAGTATTTTGGTAATGGATCAGTGGAACAAGTCTCCTGCTTGAAGAATATAGCACATCAGTGCTTTCAGAAGGCATTAAAGTTAAGGGGAAAATCACAAATACAGTCACAGCCAATGCCCACTATTAACCGCTGTTACAGAGATTACTCCTCAGGCACCGTGGCAAAACCCATCCAGAATGAAGACTGGAGGCTTGTGCAAAATTAGTTCTGACATGGTGACCAGATCAATCTGCATGAAGCTTAGTTTCATTTGGAGTAGCACAGGCATGAGGTCCCAACTTGTATCCTGCAACCTCCTCTTCATCCCCTGGCCTTTTGATCTTTCACACTTGCTTTATTATTATATCAACATTGGAAAAAACATCTGTGCCCCAGACAGTAAAGTTTAAGTAGAGGCATGATTGTTCCTGGAGTTAACGAGGCAGAGCAATAATGTTTAAAGAAAGTGATTTTGTGGCAAGATTGAACAGCATTTCCGATCTAGAGAGGGTTACCTTAGCATTTCATGTAGTTTTCTGCTTCTGAAAATTTTCTTCAGCCTCACTTAGGTATTCATAACACAATGTGTGAAGAAGAAGAGCATGATTGCTGCAGTTACATCTGCTGATGCTCTCCATATGTGAGAAAAAACAGTCTGAAGTAGAGAGAGTTTTTGACACATGGATGCCTTTGGGCTCATATTCACTTGAAGTATAACCCGATTTCTGACTTGGCTTTGCTCTGTGTTGGTAATTGATTCCAAAAGGTCTCTCATTCCCACCATGAAATGGGATCTTATCATTATGTCAGGGGGAATTGTTTTTTTGGGGGGGGGGGGGTGGGAACATGATTGTCATCCCCATTAGTCTGCATCAATTTAAAATAAATGTCAATCATCACAGCAGCACAGGCTCTGAGTGGGGAGGAAGGCAGGGACCTGGCAGGAGGAGGAGAATGGAGAACCCTGGGAGGATGGGGGACACAGGAAGGCAGGATAAAGAGGACAGGGAACCCAGGGAGGCAGGATAAGAAGGACCAGGGACCCAGGGAGGCAGGATGAGGAGAACGGGGGACCCAGGAAGGCAGGATAAGGAGGAAAGGGGACCCAGGGAGGAAGGATAAGGAGAACAGGGGTCCCCGGAAGGCAGAATGAGGAGGATAGGGGACCCAGGGAGGCAGGATAAGGAGGATAGAGGGCCTAGGGAGGGAGGATAAGGAGGATAGGGGACCCAGGAAGGCAGGATAAGGAGGACCGGGGACCCAGGAAGGCAGAATGAGGAGGATGGGGGACCCAGGATGACAGGATAAGTAGGAGGATGGAGGACCCAGGGAGGCAAAAGGAGGAAGACCAGGGACCCAGGAAGGCAGAAGGAGGAGGACGGGGGACTCAGTGGGAAGAGGGGTACAGGGGACACAGCATTTTTTTTTTTAGAATAAAATTAATCAATGAATCGATAGATTGGTTTAGCAACTACTTTGCATGTATCTTCATTTCTATTGTTCCTAAGATAACTGTTACATGTCCTTAGAAGCACTTTTGCAGTTGCAAGAAAAGTTCTATAAATACCATTGGAATTAGCCCTTGAATTTAAAATTTCATCCTCTTCTCCAGTTACTTATTTCCTTCTTTATTTTCCATTTTGTGAACTGGCATATTAAAAGAGTAATAGGGTTTTTTTTTGTGGGTTTTTTGAGATCCGTGGCCATGTTCTAGAAGAGTTTATTCCTGACATTTTGCCAGCATTCTCTAAAGATGCCAGCCACAGATGCTGGCGAAATGTCAAGAAGAAACTCTTATAGAACATGGCCACATAGCCCGAAAATTATGGATGTCAGCCATGAAAACCTTCGACTTCCCAAAATTGAGAGATTTGTCCAACTGCTAGGCATGAGTGAGTATTTAATTCAGTTTATTACTGATCAGAATTTACAAAAAATCTATAAAGGTTGAGTTTGGGAAGAAAGCAAGATATACCCATCCCACTGCAAATGTTGGTTGGAACTGGTTTGGAAACTGCAATCAAAAACACCAAGAGGGTCAAAGTTTTCCCACCACTCAGCTGAAGGGTATTGGGGTACCCCCCCCCCCACACACACACACACTTCAAAATGCATGTTTTATTATTGTGCATATAGAAATGTGTGCACATCTTTTTCAGCCAAAGGACTGCAAACCTTAGAAATGTATATATTTGTGGCCATTTTTTAAAAAGAAACAAAGGTGCTTTCTGCACCGCCATTTGGGACGTCCTCTGGACGTCCCATTTTAAAAAAGGGGTGTCTCTTTTAGACGCCCCTGGGCCTAGTACGGACTCCGTCCGTACAAGATGGCGCCGGCCCTTCTACATGGCCGGCGCCATCTTTGCGTATCGGACGCTGAGCGTCCGTACGCGTCGCGCCGCTTGTGACGTAGCGAGCGCGCCCCTGGCGCCTCGCTACATTGCAAACGCGACGGAAAAAGAAGCTCCATTTTGGAGCTTCTTTTTCGGTCCGCGCGGGAGTCGGGCCGTGTGAAGGCTCCGGCTCCCCCGCGGACCTACTGGCGGCGGCGGCAGACCACCGCAAAGCGGCGGTCTGTACCCCGCCAATGAAAACAAAATAAAAATAGCCAAATCCATAATGGAGAGATTGAGATTGTACTCACCTGCCATCTAAAAGGTGGCTAATTCAGCAATACAAACATGGTTGAATACACAGGAATTCAAAAGCAGTTTTTTTAGAGTTGAAACCCCACTCTTCCTTCTTCTCAACCCTACAGCTCTGAGGAATCTGCAAAGATCCATACCACAATTTCTGTAGTTACATCCATTGCCATGCTTTCTACTTGAGCCTACCTGCAGTGGCTCCACTCATTCCTCCCATCACTGAGACAATAAGGGTGAAAACTTGCCCTTGAAAAATGTCCCTGTACATCTGAAACATGAGTTCTACTTGGCTTCTCCAGCCACTTATTTTGCTGAAAGCAACTGGCATATACAATTCTCCTGAGCAAGGGATATGAAGGATATTAAAAGTAATAATAATAATAATAATAATAATAATAATAATAATAATAATAGGAAAGTGGTAAAAAAGAAAGAAAGAAAGAAAAGTGTTTCTTGAGAGCCTGAGAAGACTCTTGATAGGTGAGACTTATTCTGTGCAAATTGTGTGTTTGTGCATGTATAGGAAACAAGGTTTTCTGGACAGAAAACAATGTTTTCTGCATAGGAGACAATATTTTTCTGTTTTCTACCTAGAAAATCCTGTTTTCTCAGCAAAAGAATGTGTTGATTTTGTGCAGAATATTTCCTAAATTGCAAATAATCTTCAAAATCTACACAAAAATCTTGCAGCAAGAAGAACATTCCTTCAGGGCAAATGGGGGCAGCTGTGGCTTGCTACTTGCTGCAACCAGATGCTCCCTTGACATCCTACATTGTCTCTGGTTTTTCAAGGAAGGTAGTCAAGGAGAACTACATGGGGATAGGATTACACTCTTCATTGTGTGAAGTATGATCTTACTCCTCTAAAATATAACATGCAGTATATGTAATAGTTTACTGCACATAAAAATGTTGTGCCAGTTTCATGAACTTCCTATTAAACAACACTTTCTGTTCTATGTTTTGCCTACTAACATTTTTGCCTCTTTATAACAGCAAAGAAAAAAATATCTCTCTGTCTATCCCCTTTGGACTAACATGAAAAGCGAAAGATAAACAAGATTGAGAAATGGCCCAGTTGTGCAGTAATGAAACAAATGCTCTCTGTGGACACTTTCATTTTGAACTATTATTGTTGGATCCTCCTTATTCACTTAACTGGGTTTCTGTAATCATTAAGCTGTTGACTGACTATTATTCTCTGTGTTATTTGCACAGGATTTATCCTTTCCATGCAGGCATTACATTCACTATTTGGTCCTCTCTTTCAAACTCTTCCTGCCTGTCACCAAAAGGGGTGGGCTGGAGCAGAGTGTTATTGGCATTTGAATCATAGCAGCTTTGGTAGTCTAAATGTCTTGAGATTCAATTTAATACAGCGGCAAGTAGCAGAAATCCAGTTTTGCAAGGTGTTAGATTATCATTCCTGGTCCAGGTTTAATAGTCCCATTTGTGAAAGTCATTTTCCATGTTTTACATTATTGTTCAAATGACTAGGAGCTTAGAACACATTTACAATAGTGGTTATATTTCTGTTTTATGGAGCACAACAAGAAAGTAAAGATTTTCTTGTAGGCAATTGGCATTTCCTTTCCTCTGGGTGAAAAAAAAGTGGACTGCATATAAAATGCTTTTCAAGTATTCTCAACGTTTTAAGTTCCAGGAAAAGAGATTCATTACACCGTGAGTGCTGAACCCACTGGTCTGCACATCCAACTTTCTGTGCAATTTCATCAGGCTGTCCTTAGCACCATCAAACTGGACAAACTATACATAAATATTATTCATAGGTTTACTTATAAGGAAAGGGAGAAATCAGTTTCTACATGCATTTCATATAAATTTCCCTACACTGTTATATAATGTGGGTTTTTTTGGGGGGGGGGGGGGAGGGGGACAACTGCCAATCTCTTTTTTGAACTGAACATAAAAGAAGCAAGAATTAATTTCTCACTCAGATTTCACAGTCCAGTGGCTGTAAAAACTGCCCCCTCCTTCCCTCTAGAATATCTGGAGTAGCAGTGTGGAGTCCACTGAGCACTAGGAAGCGGAGGCTTTAAAAACTGCCTCCTCCTTCTCTCTACAACAACTGGAGCAGCACTACAGAGTCCACAGCACTGCCAGCCAGGCAGAGGACACTGAGCTGAGTCAAGAAGCTGACCTCTTTCCCCCCATTCCATTTGGCCTACTATCAGGGGCGGCAAGGCAGTAGCGAGAGGGGCATGGCCAGGAGCAGCAAGTTATAAAAACTACTCCTCCACCCCCAGGAACACAAGCCAGCTAGGAAGAGGATGCTGAGTTGAGCCGGGGGAGTGGTGGGGAGTGGAAAATTTAAAAGCTGCCCCTACCGCTCCCCAGGAACACCGAGCAGCTGCCTCCTCCATCCAGCCCCATTTCCATCAGAACCAGAGGGATAGCCAGCCAGCAGCAGCAACGGGAATGCGGCGGACTTAGAGGCTGCTTCCCTGCTTACCTTTCCCAGCAACACCAGGGGCGGAATGCAGTAGCACAGGGGGGATGGTGGCTGGGTGGCAATTCTAAAATGCCACCCACACAGCTCCCCAGGAACACCGAGCAGCTACCTCTGCCCAGCCCTATCGGGGTTAAAGGGGCAGCAGCATTCAAGGGACAATGGACCTGAAAGTCACCTCTCCTACCCAACAACATCAAGCTGTGTGGCAAAGGAGGAGCGCTGGGACAAGCCAGAGAGCGCCAAGCTTAAAAGCCGCCCGCGTTTTTTCTGGAACACCGAGCCCAGCAGCATTCAAAGGGTGACTGACCTGAAGGCTGCCTTTCCTGCCCAACAACATCAGGACCAGTTGTATGACAAAGGAGGAGTGCTGGGATGAGCTGGAGAGCAGCAAGCTTAAAAGACGCCTGTATTTCCCTCCCCCCAGAACACTGAGCCCAGCAGTATTCAAAGGATGATGGACAGAAAAACACTAAGTCACCCCCCTTGCTGAGTTCCACCAGAACAAGAGGGATAGTCAGCCCATTGGCCACAATAGGAGGGCAATGGCTTTTGTAAATAAGATGCTAATAGAGCATATATTTGGGGAGGGTGGCCAACAACAACCAGCCAGTCCCTTTTTAGTAGAGACTGGATAGATGGGATGGGATGAGAAGAGTTGCAGAGGATGTCCCCCTAACAGGGGATGTCCAGGTATGGCTGGGAGTAATCTGGGAATGGTGATTGAGGTGGTGCAGGTTAGAGGAAAATATGGTGACAACAGAGTGAAATTTTGTTACAACGGAAGGCGAGACTGATGTTTGAAAGTGATCTTGCCTTCAGTTCACTCTGTTACCCAAAAAGGGCTGGAGAGGAACAAGGTAAGGTTCTGTTACCCAAAAAGGGCTGCAAAGGAGCAAGGTAAGGTTCTGTGGTACTAACCTTACCAAGAACCTTACCTTGCTCCTTTGCAATGCCAGGTCGGTCAGAAACGAGACTCATGTTATTCACAATCTTCTTGTAGATGAGAAGACCAACCTGACTTGCTTTATGGAGACCTGGTTCAGAGAAGCTACCCAGCTGGGTACTCTGTTAGTGAGCAGATTAGGGGAAGTGGGTGAGGGGGCGGAGTGGTCTTAGTCCATATAAACAATCTCACTTTGACCAGGATACCTGTCCGGAAAATAGACCACTTTGAGTGTATGTACCTAAGCCTGAGGACTAAGGATAGTTTAGAGATTCTGTTGGTATACCATCCACCTTGTCAGTCTCCCTAACTGAGCTGACACAACTGGTCTCAGAGTTGCTACTGGAGTCACCCAGACTCTTAGTCTTGGGTGACTTCAACATCCCACTCGAGACCAGTATGACAGATGCGGCTCAGGAATTCATGGAGTCCATGACAAACATGGGCCTATCCCAATTGGCCGTTGGACCTACACATTGTGTGGGTCATACCCTTGATGTGGTCTTCTGTACAGAACAGGAGTATCCATGGGCAGAGGTAATTAATACCAATGCATTGTCATGGACAGATCATTTCCTGGTCAAGGTTGAACTGAAGGCCACTGTTTGCCCTGTCAGGGGTGGAGGAGCCATTAGAGTGGTCCACCCTTGAAGGCTAATGGAGCCAGTAGGATTCCAGAAATCCCTAGAGAGTTTAATGGTTGGTAAAGCCGGTGACTCTGTCGAAGCCTTGGTTGATACCTGGAACAATGAACTCACCAAGGCTATTGATACGCTCACTCCCAAATGTCCTTTCCACCTCGCTCCTAATCGGAAGTCCTGCTATACCAAAGAACTCAGGAATATGAAGCAGGTTGGACAACGACTAGAGTGCTACTGGCGGAAAACTCGACTTTTATGTGACAAGACATGCCATAAGAATTTTTTTTTGTTCCTATGGAGTGGCAATATGTGCAGCAAAGAAATCCCTCTGCTCTGCACGTTTTGTGTCTGCAAATTCTGATCCAGAAGAACTGTTTCGGGTGGTGAGGGATCTGACACAGACTCCATCTACACAGAACCCATTACTTGACCCAACAACAGCCTGCTGTGATGCATTTAACAACTAACTATTTTGTAGATAAACTCTCTCACATAAGAGCCAACTTGGACACTGGTGTTATAGCAGAACCGACTTATGAGGTGTCCAGAAACTCTGTGGATGAGATTATACTGGATCAGTTTGAGTATGTGAGTACCGAGGATGTGGACAAGCTTCTTGGTAGAGTGAAGAATACAACATGCCCTCTTAATGCTTGCCCTTCATGGCTGGCCATCCAGAGTGGAGATGCCTTGAGGATGTTTCTGAGGGATATCATCAATGCATCCCTTAGGGAAGGTCAATTTCCATCTTGTTTGAAGGAAGCAGCTGTTAGGCTGCTTCTGAGAAAACCTACCCTAGACCCCCTGGATATGAACAGCTATAGGCCAGTAGCCCATCTGCCATTTCTAAGCAAAGTGATTGAGAGAGCTGTTCCCTTCAGCTTCAGGTTGTCTTGGATGAAACCGATTATCTACATCTATTTCAAAGCAGCTTTAGGACAGGATATGGAGTTGAGACTGCCATGGTTGCTTTAGCTGATGACCTTCGTCTAGGCATCGACAGGGGAAGTGTGACACTACTGGTGCTATTAGACCTCTCAGCAGCTTTTGAAATAATTGACCATGACCTGGAATGCCTGAGAGAATTACGAATTGGAGGTATTGCATTGCAATGGTTCCATTCCTTTCTCTCAGGCAGATTCCAGAGGGTGATGCTCAGGGACAGTCGCTCTGCAAAAAAGGAGCTTAATTGCGGCATCCCTCAAGGGGTGATCCTGTCTCCGATGCTTACACACACACACACACACACGAAGCCACTGAAAGAGATCATCCAGACACACAGGGTGGGGTGTTATCAGTACGCTGATGACACCCAGATATATTTCTTCATGTCTTCGTCTACAGCTCTGACTTCAGATGACATCTTTCCACTGTCAGCGACATCATAGAGCTCCTCTGGCACTGAGTCCAGATGATGCACTACCAAAGGAGCACTGAAAAGCCATGGAACCGGCGGCTATAGTGCCTCTTCTGTAACACAAAATGGAGTCAGTTTTTGAGGCTCCTTTTTGTGCCATGGAAAGGCCAGATTGAGGCCATGGCATGTAGTTGCTGCAGCTCCAATATGGTGCTGAAAGGGGCAGTCTGTTCAGCCCCAGTGGCTGCTCTCGGGACACAGAAGTGCTCTCCACAGGAGTTCAATTTGGCCCCCTTTCTGCTCTCTTTTTTCCGGCAGAAAAGACAGTCAGCCCTTCTTATACACAGATTTTTTTATACACAGATTCAAGCATCCACGGTTTGAAAATGTTCAAATAAAGTATACATTTCAAATATCAAACCTTGATTTTCCATTTTTTATAAAGGACACCATTTTGCTATGTCATTATATTTAATGAGACTTGAACATCCATGGATTTTGTTATCCACAGGGGTTCCTAGAACCAAACCCCAGCGTATAACAAGGGTCCACTGTACTTTTTTACTTAGGCAGGCCATTGATTCTTAAATAATGTGACAGAAGGGTTTTTGAAAGTGCTGTGTGGCATTTTTATATTTTTAGTTTGTTTAATATATTTAAAAACATAGTTGAATATTTGTTTTAAATTACTGTAGCTGCTTTGGGTCCCATGTCAGAAGAAAGGCAGGTTATAAACTAACTAAATAGTCATATAGTCAAGATATGTTTTGATTTGTGAGAATTATGTGTCATGCTTTTCTAAACATAGTATTTGAAACGTTAATACTCAGAATTCTAATGATAATGCTTAGCCAGTCTTCATAAGAGCTTCCAATAGACTTCTTCCTTGGCTTGTTACAGGGAGAAAAACAAAATTCCTTCTTACTGCAATTTCATTGGCTACAGGTCTGTTGCAAGTTGACAGTTCAAAGTGCTGGTTATGTCTCATAAAGCTTTATACAACTTGGGTCCAGATTTTTTGAAGGACTGTATCTCCCCATACGAATTTGTCTGTTTGATAACTATGGGGGACGGCCCCCTATCAATCTCACCACCTTTGCAAGTAAATTTTCTGAGGACATAGCAGAGGAGAGGACCTGATTATTGACTGCTCCCAAGTTGTGGAATTTTTCTCTGAATCAAAATATTTGGCAGATGTCTCTGCAATGTATTTATTTTGTTTCTTAAAATATTTATACCCTGCACTATATCAGAAGATTTCATATTGCCATAAAAATTAAATTAAAAGTCTCAAAGTCTTTAGTAAAAAGCCATGTTTTATCTGGTGTTGTCTTGAAACCAGCATCAGTTCTGATTGGGTATTCATACCAAAACCAAAGTAGCACAACAAACAGGTTCTCTCCCATATTGTCACCCATGTGCATTCTCCCATTGATTGACAAAGGGCCCTCTTACAGATCACATTTCCTCGCATTCATTCATTAATTGAAGTCTTAGACAACTGGAGCTTTAAATGTCATGCCCAGTACCTTGAACTCAGATTGGGAGTTAGGGTAATTCATTTAAAACTGGTATTATACTGATTGTTTGTGATATTCCAGTCAGAAATCTAGCTGCTAGCTGCAGCTCTTTAGTCTCCAAGGGCAACCCAATGTAAAATGCATTGCACTACATAGGAACTAACAGGGGAGTTACCAATGTAGAACCTCTGCAGATAGGAAGCCCCTGTCTAGGTAAGGCTATAGCTGGCAGAACAGTTGAAAGTGGCCTCAGCCACTCTCAATCCCAGAGTCTGAGCCTCCATTAACAAAGCTGGATCTATTCATATTCTCAAGATATGCCTCAGGGGACTGCAACTACATCAAAGGAAGGTTACATATCACTTTTCTAGACTCTAGAACCCCCAATCCACAGAGTTTCCATATTATTAGGATTTAGCTTCAGTTTATTGGCTCTCCTTCAGCCAATATAGGATCCAGGTACCGTTTCAGCACCAACACACCTGCATCTGATTCTGAGTGTCATCTGAATACAAATGGTACTATCTCCTAAATCCCTAATGATCTCTTCTACCAGTTTCCAATTCTATTCCATCTGTACTCTAGCCAATATATAGATACAGATCATCAGTAGTCCAAGAAGAATTGCAGACTTCATAGACTAAGCAGTGATTGTATGGCTTTCCCATCTCATTGTTCCATATTGGGACCAAAGCCTGAACCAAATGTAGCTGATTGTAAGAAATTTGTTTACCCATTTTCTCACCTAGTTAAAGAGTCCTATATTAAGGTCAAGAAGAGTTGCCACCGCTTTATTTTTTTTCTCATGGTACTCTTAGCTTTTGAATGCAGCCATTCATGCAGAAACTGAAAAATGCAGCCTTTCCCTTGTAAGGTGCTAAGTGCTTAGAAAAAAATGTGCCTGTTATGTTTTTGTTTATCATGCCTGTAGGGCCAGAAAATAAAGATGGCAACCCTGGAGGTAAGAGAGATTTCTTCCAGCAGCTACTGCAGCCTTTTCAATGTTACATTCAATATATTTGTTCAGTAGTACACCCACTGAGATCAGTTAGACATATTCTGAGGTAAGTAAGTGTAACATTGAAGTCATAGAGTACTATTTGCACATTAATTTGGGAGGCTTTTGTGTTGTAACTCACAAATGCATTCATTTTAAGTGCCAGAAGTGGCAGTTTTATCCAAATAAAAATACAGCTGCCACCCAAAAAATGAAAAGAATATTCAAAGACTTGTAGGGAAAAATGTCAGAGACACTTCTCAATTGTACAAAAACCCTGACAGTGAGAATTCTCATCAAGCCTCTTTCTCCTCCCACTACTCCTCAAATGTTTTCCACCCCCACACTTTCCAACCCACAGCCTTGTTCTTCGCCACACATCCTCGGAATCATGAAGAAAGAGGATCACTACTAGTATAATCTATGTACTATGATTATCTAGATCCATTTTAATCTGGTTTCAGGCCTGGCTATGGAAAAGAGACAGCCTTGGTCACCTTGGTGGATGACCTATGCAGTGAACTGGACAGGGGGAGTGTGTCCCTACTAGTTCTGCTGGACCTCTCAGTGGTTTTTAGTACCATTAACGATGGGATCCTTCTGGGCTGCCTCTCTGGGTTGGGGCTTGGAGATACTGTTTTACAGTGGTTCAGTTCCTTCCTGGAGGGGTCAATCCTGAAGGTGATGCTGAGGGACTCCTATTCGACTCCCTGGACATTGACCTGTGGTTCTCAGGGTTCTGTGTTATCCCCTATGCTTTTTAACACACACACATGCACACGCACATGCACACACACACACAACCACTGGGAGAGGTTATCCAGACTTTTGGGGTGAGGTGCCATCGGTATGAGAATGACATCCAACTCGACTACCCCTTTCTACCTCAATTCAAGGAGGCTGTTCTGGTCCAAAACCAGTGTCTGGCATCAGTAATGGTCTGGCTGAGGGCAAACAAATTGAAACTTAATCCAGACAAGAGAGAGGTGCTCCTGGTCAGTCGGAAGGCAGATCAGGGAATAGATCAAGTCTGTGTAGATGAAGTACACCCCCCCCCCCCCTTGAAGATGCAGGTTCACAGTTTGGAGGTAATCCTCGCCTCAGCTTTGAACTTGGAGGCCCAGGTTCCTACAGTGACCAGGAGTGTTTTGCACACTTAAAACCTGTGTGCCAGCTGCACCCATTCCTTGAAATGCCAGATCTGACCTCAGTGGTACATGCCTTGGTTACATCCCATTTGGAATACTATAATGTGCTGTACAGGTACTTGTGGCTGCCTTTGAAGAGTGTTTGGAAACTTCAGCTGGTCCAAAGAGCTGCAGCCAGATTGTTGACAGGGGCAGGTTACAGAGACCTCACAATGCCCCTATTGAAACAGCTCCACTGGCTGCCAGTTTGTTTCTGTGCACAATTCAAAGTGCTGGTTATAACCTCTAAAGCCCTATACGGCTCAGGTCCAGGCTATTTGGCAGGTCATATCATTCAGCAATCCTCAGGAGAGGCCCTTCTCTCCGTCCCACCATCATCACAAACATGGTTGGTGGTGACATGAGAGAGAGTCTTTTCCATGGCTGGCTCTTGCACTGTGGAACTCTCTGCCCAAGGAGACCAGAATGGTCCCTTCCTTGTTGGCCTTGCACTGGCCGGGTAAGACCTATCTGTTTAGGCAGGCTTTTAAAACAGGAAGCTTTTTAAGCATGGGATGGCGTTGTATTGTTTTTAACCTTTTTAACCTTATTAACTGTAATTGTATATATTGTATTTTTTTAAAGGTTGTACGCCGCTTTGATTTTGCTAACAAAAAGCAGGATATAAATTTTTAAAAATATATTTTTTTATTTATATTTTATTCTTTTAATATTCAACTTGTTTTAATATTGTAATAGATTAATTCTATTTTTATGTATTATTTTGTATGCTTTTAATTGTACTGTAAGGTTGTTTTTGTTTGTTTGTTTGTTTTTTTAATATTGTGAGCTGCCCTGACTCCAAGGTTTGGGAAAAGGGCGGTATATAAAAAATATCATCAGCATCAGCATCAGCATCCCTTTGCACCTGGTCACTTTGGAAGCTGCATTTGAGCAGCTGGCTAAGCAGTGACCATGAGGCCTCATGCTGAACTGGCCTTTGCCACAAGGCAGCAGTAACACTAGGGTTGGTATCATCTGGTGTAATAACTCATGGTGTCACCCCTCACTGACCTCCTCCCCTACCAGACCAAAAAGAATCATGTTTTTTGTACTAATGTTCCACCTTAATAATTTTGTATATTTCTGAATGTAATGTTAATAGTTGTGACCTAAACAACTCCTAAACAATGCCTTTGTCAACCTAACTCCTGAAGCTGGAGGCTGCTTCATGAGTGAAAGGCAGGAGGAATCCAAGGATTATTCCTGTCCTTAACTCCCAAAGCAAGAGGCTGGCGTGTCAATGGGAAACAGCAGTCTCAAGTTCCCAAAGTAGGAATCAGAACTGATATAATTTTGCTTTGGGAGTTAAGAATCCCTAAATTCCTTCTACACTCTACTCCTGAAGCTGGAGGCTCATGTATCAATGGCAGAAAACAGCTTTCTTAACACTCGCTTGATCTCTGATTCTCCTGCCTGCTTCTCCCTCTCTCATGGACGGAGTCAACCCATACCAGGAGGTGGATGCCTTTGTGTTCAAAAAATGGGAGGTCACTCACGTGCCCCTTTTTTCTGGAGGAACCCAGAAATTTCTACCATGTCTCCTCTTTTACCAGAGGGTTTTTAAATTGAGTGGGTGGAAAAGGGAGAGACCTGTTACAGACTGCCAAAATAAAGCTTCTTCGGGACTCTTTGGAGGTATGCTATTTAAATGATGCATGCATCCTAAGAATCCGGAAGCTGCACCAAAGCTGCCCTCCAGTGCTTAGGAATGGAATGTGGCTTTGGCGCGACCTCCGGACTCTTAGGACCCATGCATCATTTAAACAGCATACCTCCAAAGAGACCCGAAGCAGCATTATTTTGGCCGTCTGTAACAGGCCAGAGAGTTCATTTGCCCCACTATCTGGCCACACCTTCCCTTCTGCTGAGCTCCTTGTATCTTACAAGGTAAGTTAATGCTACACTTTGTTTCTTCCAAAATGCAGGCATTTAGGAAACAACATTGGTGTTACTAGGGTGGTTTATGCGCGTCACCCACTTAGAGTATCAGTTGGTGCAGTCTTCACCCCCTGTATCTCTTAGTGACACCTCTTACTCAAGGCCAGCATGGGAGAGAAGCTTCTGGGTCACTGCTCAGCGAGCTATTTTGTTGCTTCTCCCAGAGTGACCAGGTGGCAAAAGAAGCAGTGACCAAGATTGATTGTTTTGAATGTGCAATAGAACAGTAGACCTAATATCAAGAAATACACGTGTGTGTGTGTGTGTGTGTGTGTATGGGGGTGCTAGGTTTGTCACTAAAGAGGAAAGAGTAGCCCAAAAAAGGGTAGCCCAAAAGAATGCTAGGTTTGTCACTCAAGAGGAAACGGTAGCCGCAAAAAGTTTGGGGACCACTGCTCTAGAGGATGATGGGGTTATACCAAAGGTGCATGTATGCTGGAAGAATAGCCAACTGAGAATTGTCAATCACTGGCTATGATAACCATTGACAGATTAATCTTCTTACTTGTCTGTCCCTTAACCCTCATTGTCCACGACATGACCTTTCCATTGGCTTGGCATGGGTAAGATAGCCAAGACAGGATAATCTGTCAATGGCTGACAGACATCAACAGATGATCCTACTTGCTTCCTCCACCACACTCCCACCAGCTACTACATGGTTTTGTAAGCAGGTGTGTAAGTGGGGGGCAGTATCTGAGTATGGCTCATCCATCTGTGCTCATCTCCACCCATGCCTTTCAAATGTCCACAATGTTGTTGCGCAGGCAGGACAGAGTGGTGGGATAAGTGGTTGTAACTCATCCATCAATGGATAGCAATTGATGGGCAATCCTCCATACTCCTCCCTCATCCTGTCCTCCCAGCCAATTCATGACTGTGGAGGAGGACAGGAAATGGGGGAATGGAGAGGGAAGACTTTCTCCCTCGTGCTGGAACATTGAAAATATGTTTTTAATTACTCATTCAATTGTTACAGGAAATAATAATTTAAACTAGCACATCCTTACTGCTACCAAATATTCCTTTCATGTATAGGAAACTGTGTTTGTATAAAATATCCAACATACTTCTAAGGATATTAAAAGAGGGCACTATTTACTGAAAGAGTTAACACATCCCATGGCAGCCATTTCATTTTGCCTAAAGATAAACCTTGGGCTTCTCTACATGGGTTATTTACTCCAAATTCCTCTGGGTTCACTGCATCCTGTTTACCTGGCACACAGCCAAAACACCAAATTGGGCATGAACTGTCTTCATACTGTCCTCCTGTCATGCCCAGCCTGGAAGATGGCTTGGAGGACTCAGAGGATGAGCTAGAGCCCCTGGGATCTGAACCTATAATGGAGGAGCCAGAGCCCCAGGGGCTTGAACCTGTAATGGAGGAGCCAGAGGCTGGCCATAGTTCTGCTGGAGCAGAGTCTATGGCCCCTCCAGAGGTTCAGCAGTCAAGTTTGCCTGGTGCCGAGGCTGTGGACATGGAGGAAGATCTGGGCAGTGTGCCTACCTTCAATGAACGTCGAGCAGAAAGATAGGGCCTTCGAAGATCTCAGAGGCTTTATCAGAAGCGTCTTCGTAATCAGACACAGCTGTAGGCCAGCTCCTTGCCTTCTTAAGCACCTGGAGCATGTGTGGTTCTTTGCCAGTGGATATCTGACTCTTTTAGAGGAAAGACTCTGTCTCTGGCTCCTTGGCTTCTTGTCTTGACTACCCGGAAACCTTGACCTTGGACTGCTTTATCTACCTGCCTATCTGTTACCCTGAACCTCGGACCGTCTGACAATTCTTCTGGTAAACCCTTTTGGTAAAGCTACTGCAACTCTCCAGGACTGTGTAGCTTACACTGACTTTGCTGTGCTGGGAGATGGTTGTTTGTTTGAAAACTAGCTGCCTTATCAGCCCTTTGGCTGCTTTCCTGGACACCTCCCCTTAACCCACATTTAGAAACTTCACCTTTTGTTCTGGATTTTCAACTCTCTCCAGGGTCACCATGGGTGGCTACCTTCCCATGTGGTTCCTGTGAGCTACCCTATGCTGCCATTGTGGGTTTGAGTCACTCTGAAGTCAGAAAATGGCTGAATGCCTCATGTGACCTTAGCAGTGGCACTGGCCAACAAGCAGGGGTTGCATGGGAAGGCCCATCATTGCTATGGAGAGAGAGCACAGGTATTGGGTAGAATTAGAGGCCAAAATACTCAGGAGGCAGCCCAGACTATTCTGCCCAATGAAGACAAGTCCTGCAAGGCAAATTGCAAGGTCTCTGTCCCAAATTCAGCAATGCCAGGATTCTGAGACAAAGAACGAAAGAAGGAAAGAAATAAAGATTTTGCATAATCCCACTATATTATTTATAGAGATGGGAAAAGTTAATTTTTAGGACTGCAACTCTCAGTGCCTACTCCTTAGCCAATTTGGTCATACAGGCTGTGGAAATTTAGGGATTTATAGTCCAAAATAGTGATTCAAATGGCAAAACATCATTCCCTGTGGAGGGAATACTTGCAGGAAAAGCATAATCTGGAGTTCAGTTTTGTCAAGTGTTTAAATTTCCTGAGACCCATTTTACCGGAATAGGAATAGGAACTATCTAAAATGGCAGCCATGCTTGACCTGTAAAATGATTACCTCTGTGACTCAGAGGACTCAACCAAAGAATCAGGTCAGCAACTTGTTGTGGCATGAAAGGCTTGTAAAGGCCATGGATTGACCCTTGGATGTGCTTTCCTCCAGGTTAACAGTTTTAACCATAAAAAGTGGCCGGGTTCAAGGACAATGGAGCTGCAGTGAATTGAGAAATGAATTTCAATCCTCTCCGTTTACCTGCTGCCCTTGAAGAGATTAGTTTTCTGCTATTGTTTGACAAACATTGAGGACCAACACTGCATTCTTTTAATGAATTGGCAACATCTCATCCCCCACCCCCCTTCACTCTTTTTCTCTCCAAAAGCCAGAGCTGACATTTTAAATAATGTTTTATAAAATAATTTCATGACTAGATTTTTCTTCTTGTCAATGCTCTTTCAAGGTTTTCTGTGAACTTTCTTGGCAGAGATGCTATTGCATTTTTGACATGCCTTATTACTGAAAAGAATGAAACATGTGTACGTGTGTTTGGACAAAGTGAATGACACCACCAAGTCCAGAATGACCTACTCCCATTCTCAAGCTAAAGGGAAATGAGCACTATATAATTTTTACTGTTTAACATATACCTCTGCTCGTTGTGATTGGTATCACTAGTCTGTAATGAAATAAATAGAAACACTGCTATCACATCTCAAAACAGGATTTCCCCCCTTTTATTTTTGTGGCTTACAGTATGTGTACTTTTATATCTCGATTTTTGGCTAATGTTTCAAGCAAAGCAGACTCATTTCTGTTCAAATGAAATAGCCGTTAACCCTCATAATGTTTAATTCAGAAAGAAGGTAATTGGCTGCTATTAACATAAAAAGACAATAGCATATCATATTAGTCTCTGTCACCCTTTCCCTGATTATGTTTCTGGAGATGATGTACCAACAAATCACATTTGCCTGTTTAGAGCATGGATCTTATATGATGAGTTAATTGCAGGATGGACAACTGTTGCCTTCCAGATGTTGTTCAGTTGCAGCTGTCATTGGTTCTATCCAGCATAGCCAATGGCAAAAGATGTTACAAGCTGCAGATCAACAATATCTGGATATCCATAGGGGTGTAACAGATGCCCCCCAAGGGCCACCCTGGTACCTCACATGGGGACATGGCAGCCACATCCACCTGTGTTGATATTTTGGTGATGAACCTTGCCAGTGATTCCGGTCTGGTGGCAAATGGATGAAGACATTGGCTATCTCTCCAACACAGGAACAGAGTTAAGCTCCAAACACAAGCTTTCGGCTTGCTTGGAAGAGTGCCTGGAGAAACAGCTGCTAGATCAAAGAAACACTCTTCAGCAGTTCACTCCTAAGAGGGCTTTATTGCTTTGTTTCAAATAACACGAGCTAATCACCACTATACAAAAACTCTTACCAACCGACACATCACACTATCTCAAACTCCCACAATTCCACAGCACAGCGTTTTTGCTTATATACAGAATTACTATGAGGCAACCACTAAGCACAGCCTCTTTCTATACAAGTTGCTATGCACCACAGACACCAATCCCTCCTCAGACTGAAGACATAGTATATTTACATTTAGTCCAGCATAGTTGACATAAGTCAGAATGACCTGAAAGCACACAACAACAAGAACAACATCAACAACAAATAGGAAGCCTAAAAAATGTTTCCATACAGAAACCTTTGGCTGGCTATAACAGCCTTTGGTCATAATAAAGCTATAAACAATTAGAAAGCATCAAACAAGCCTTCCCTCTCTCTACACTTGTTTGATCATACCATGCTGCAGTAATTCAAAAAGTAAATCATAGCCCCTTGGTATCAAAAGATAAATAAGAGTGGTAGTGCCTACAGGAATTAAACATCCAAAATATGTTTTTTTTTTAAACTGACTGTAGTGCTTGTGAAAAAAAAATAGGTACAAGTGCCACATAAATACATGTTTGCATATAGAACTACAGTATATTACTTCTTCATAGCCTTTGTTCCTATCTTTACCTTAGTTCTGTACCTAACTTTATCCTTCTAGAGAAAGAATGTGGAGAAATGCATGCAATATTCAAAATGTGAATCTGCTGTGCATACATGATTTAGAAAACTTGTACTGCAGTCATGTATCCTGTAGCTAATAAAAGTGTCAAAGGCTGTTAGATAAGTGTTTGGTTTCTTGAAAATTTATTTCTCCCTGTATCCCGGTAATACATAGAAAAGATTTTATACCCTTATATTTTTCTGTGTTGATTTCCTCTTGAAATGCTCTACACTAAAGGATCTATGCAAATCAGATTTCAATGATTAGTGTTGCATTTTTGTTGGTGTAAATTTCAAGTCATTCAGCTTAAATCAGCAGTGTTCTAGCAGCTTCATATAATGATATTTAATTCTAGAATCTTGAGCCAAGTGTTGTACTTGAGTTAGGAGATTACTACATGTGGCTTTTAAATCATGTTTACAGCTGGAAAAAAAAGCAGCTTTGATGATACCTGTCGCTTGACAATGCCTCCAACCAGTAACTGCTGTGTTCCTGAAGGTGTCCTTTTCATTGGTAGGGGAAACCTATCAATATCCTCCCAATCATGCTAGTCCCTGATGTACAGTGTTGCTGCCAGGGCAGCTGTGATGTTGGCAGTTGTGTGGCCATGCAGTCAGTGCCTCCTTCTTTCCCACTGTACTCCCTCTCCCCCACTATTTCTAAGCAGCCTATTTGCCTTATTTTTTCCCCTCTTTTTGTTCTTTCTTTTTTAAAACTTAAATCACAGTAACAGAGCTCTGGAATTGCATGATTTAAATTAAAATATTAAAATTAAAACAACAAAAAGGCATGCTGGGTAGGGCACAGGCAGAGAAGCAGGGTTGAGGAAGAGTTGGGAAGACAGTGTGATGGCAGCAGCAACCCCAGTCATGCAATTGCAAAGACATAATCAGAAACCAGTATGTTTCATTTTTTTTAACTGACATGATTGCTGTGAGAATGAGACTCATGTGGTAATGTCCTCAGGAAATGGGAAGGGGCAGGGAATGGTAAGTTGAAGCTAATAGATGCTTATACCTACAATTTTTCCTAGACACAGAGACAAAAGACCCTAATGAGCCCAAGAGAAGTTGGTGATTTATCCTGTATTGTACAGCAGGAACTGATGCAAAAAGGAGCAGCTTTCTGTTGCCTCTTTTTGTCCTGAGAAAATGCCAGGTTGGGGGCATGATGTGGAGTTGTTGTGGCACCCCTGCATGTGGCACCATAGTGGCCCCTATCCAGTGTTTTCAGGCTGTCTGTTTCAGCCCTAAGTGTCAGTAAAATGTGCTGACAAAGCCTGTGCTGTTTTGAAATAAGGACAATCAATGACATGCATGTGTTGGATAAACTTTCTTGTTATCACAAGTTTGGCAGCACTTGAACATAACCCTGTAGGAAACAATATCTTCAGGAAACATTTTAAGTGTGGCATGCTTCCAGAGTTTCAAAAGAGCTCACTTGGAGTTCTTCAGAACATTATGACAAAACAAATAACACTGCAGATGGAGTTGCTCTCGCCACCCATTTTAGAATTCCAGTTTAGCTGGAGTTTATGATTATTCAAAGTTTTCTACTCTTTTGGTGCAAAGGTATTGAAATCAAAATACAGAACAAAATTTATCACCACTGCCCTCTGGACTCTGGAGAGGCAGTCATGGTGGAAGAATTTTCTTTTGACTTGTCAGCAGTGTTGCATTCCCATGTTTGTTCCACAACTGTAGCTGATCTCAAATTTTCTCATAGATCAATTTAACTCAGGATGCACTAGTATGTTTACAAAACATGTCTGTGGGAAAGGGATATAAATATCTACAAAGCAGATTCCTCACAAGAAATCTAGCTGTTGAGTATGTATAAATAAATATTGTTTGAAACAGCCATAAATAACCACATTCGTCTTCAATGCATAATTAATGCTGAGTAATAGCCATAAACACATTTGAATAATAATGTTACATTTTAAAGCTGTTTTCTTTTTCCTTCCCCTCATTCATTCCCCCTTTTTGCTTGCCTCAGCCACATAGTCAGGCAGTTAAAATATGGCCAAATCTTCTGAGTCTGGCACAGTCATTTTTAGTTAGAATTCCCAGTGGGCTCTTTAAAAAACTAATTAGTAACAACCATTAGTGTTGGCTTACTCCTCTGCATTAGACTGTAAATAAGCAGCATGGATTGCAAAGTAAACATCTTACAGTGCACTCAGAATACTAACAGCATTGGGCCCTTTCTTTTTATCCCTGTCTGTACATATTGCCTACTGGACAGAATGATTTAGCAAGCTGTTCTAGTCAAACAGGATATATAGATATTTTTTGTGGGCAGCACCTCAAAGTGGTTTTCATTATTGTTGTTGTCAATAAGGAGTGTAGGAAATGTCAAAGAATGGCAAAATACCTCAAGCACCACTGTTTATCCATCTCCACTACTATCCCCTTGCCATTATATATTTTAGTAACAATAACAATAACAAATACTCAGAGACATGCACATTCCTTTTTTTCTCATGAGGAAGGTAATTTCCTGCTGAAAATGTGGCTGAAAATCTTCCAAATGTAAGAAAAGATATTAAAACACCTCCATCCCATCAACACAACTTCTAGAACCCTTGACTAATCCCAAATATCTCTATTATCCTTTTTAGTCTCGCTCAAAATGGGAAAGTGATATCATATGTGAAGTTAAAGGTTTTCATGGCTGGTATCCATAGTATTTTGTGGCTTTTGGGGGCTATAAAGCCGTGTTCTAGGAGAGTTTATTCTTGATGTTTCACCAGGAGCTGTAGCTGGTGTCTTCAGAGAATGCTGTCATGTAAGACATTGGGGTATGCATGCTATTGGTAGAGAGGAAGCGATTTACGTGTTAACCTATGTATTGTTCTATGGCTGAATGGCAAGGCCTCAGGGTGTCTATATAATTAATGATTCATTGTTTTTGGCAACCCCCCCTCCCTCACTCTGGGTGGTTTTCATTTACATTTGCTGAGTCTTTATTTTGGTGTTTTTCAGTACTGGTAGCACTCTTTGTTCACTTGAACAGCTTCTTCTTTCTTGTTGAAGTTGTCCAGGTGTTTATGGATTTCACTGGCTTCTCTGTGCATTCTGACCTGATAGTTGTTGGCATGTGTTTTTCAGTGTTTTTAACTTCAGTGTTTTAAAACAGCATTTTATGGACAGGATGGCTTATAACATGTTCTGCTACTGCTGATTTTTTCTGGCTGACCCAGTCTGCAGTGTCTCTCATGTTCCTTGATTTGAGCCCTGGTGGCGCAGTGGTTGAATGCCTGGACTGTGGCCACTCACTCACAAACCATAAGGTTGCAAATTCAATACCAGCAAAAGGGCTGAAGCTCGACTCAGGTTTGCATCCTTCCAAGGTCGCTAAAATGAGTACCCAGATTGTTGGGGGCAATTAGCTTACACTCTGTAAACCGCTTAGGGAGTGCTTAAGTGCACTGAGAAGCGGTATAGAAATGTACTTGCTAGTTCTATTGCTGTTGCTTTTGAGGGTTGATTGGCTCCTACTCCCCACAAAGCTTCTCATCTATGATCTATTCCTAACAGTGATGCAAACAGCAGCATTCTTCATAAGCAGAGCATTTTGAGTTCCCACCCCTTATCTATCCATAGCTGTTTCCAAAGACAGTCTCATGGAAATCATTCTTCAGTAATCTTGTTTATATGTAACAAAGCCATGAACAACTGTGGCTAAATTCATTTCCCCTAAATTGTATGAGAGAGTGTGTGTATAAGTGGAAGTGGGGGATTGCAATTGACATTTAATCCTGTACATGTCTACTCAGAAATGCATCCTATCAAATACAAAAGGTCTGTCTTGGATGAGCAAGTATAGGATTGAGATAGGAGGTATGGGAAGGACAAATGCCTTACCTTTTGTCCTGCAACTACACAGCAGTTTTCCATTACAATTCTGTTGCTGTTCCACTAACAATTGAAACATACTGGAAGCACATCAGAGTACTGACAGGAAAGGCTCCTGCCACACTGCAGAATTAATGCAGCTTGACATCACTTTAACTTTCATGGCTCCATCCTATGAGATCGTGAAATTTGTAGTTTGTTGTGGCACCAGAGACCTCTGATAGTGAAGGCTAAATATCTCACAAATCTACAAATCCTAGCATTTCATAGCATTGAGCCATGGCAATTAAACCGGTGTCAAATTGCATTAATTCTGGAGTGAAGATGATGCCCAAGCCTCCTCTACCCCCCTCCTGTTTTGAAGAAACATGACCACTTTGTAGTGTGCTTTCAACTTCATGTATTAAGTGTACAATGTCAGTCTTGTAACAGAATTCTTAATTGTGAAATTTGTCAAAACTTTGTTTTTATTTTAGAACAACAACACATAATAACATCCCAAACAACTTATAAACTCTTTCTGACAGGATAGGTCTGGCTCTGAAGAATATCTAATTAAGGACATGTTTTAAGGGTCAGCCTGACATATGCTGTGAAACTGGTAATATTGGTAAGGACTTTCTGTGAACTTTAATAGTAGTCATAAAATTACACCATCTATATGATAGAAACAACAAATTTGTTTATTTCCAGAGCTTATAGCAATTTCCCATAGGGTTTTATTATATTTCAGCAGGCTATACAAACTCAGATAAGGGCTCATGTAGCCATAGGCTCAAGTGAAATGTCATATTTATTTCAAAGATTGAGACAATTCTAAGCGACACAAAAATCTCCATGGAAGAGCCATTCTTTTTAGTGCTAACTGAACCAGATTTGATTTACTGTTATATCAGATGTTCCTGTCTAATTTAAATCTTGAACCCTTCAGGCATCAACTGGTTAAAAAGTCTCCTGCTGTCCCTAAGGGGACAGGGAAATCTCTCAAAGTTTCACTTTCTCTGACATTTGGAATTTTCAGTTTTAATAATTTCTGATCCAAATAAAAGAAAGCAAAATGCTCACATATCTCTAGAAAGAAGATGTCAGGTAAGCATCATGAAAGTATTCTAGGAAGCAGTTCAAGATGCGAAGACACAACAAGGAAGAAAAGGTAATATTGCCTAAGGAAGCAAGAGACTTTGGCCTGTTACAGACTGCCAAAATAAAGCTGAATCGGGTCTCTTTGGAGGTATGGTGTTTAAAAGATGCATGCATCATAAGAATCCGGAAGCTGCACCAAAGCTGCACTCCTATGCTTAGGAATGGAATGTGGCTTTGGTGTGACCTCTGGACTCTTAGGATCCATGCATCATTTAAATAGCATACCTCCAAAGAGACCTGAAGCAGCTTTATTTTGGCAGTCTGTAACAGGCCTTTGGTTGTATTTCCACTGCAGCATTAATGCAATTTGATACCCTTTAACTGCTATGGCTCAATACTATGGAATTCTGGGATTAGCTGTTTTATGAGATATTTAGCTTTCTTTGTCAGGGAGCTCACAACAAACTACAAATCCCAAAATTCCATAGCATTGAACCATGGGAATTAAAGTTTTGTCAAACTGCATTATTTCTGCAGTGCAAATGAGGTCTTACAGTTAGCTAGTGGTGGTAAAGTTGAAGAAGTAAAAACCACGAAAGGCTTCAGATTTGAGAGGAATTAATTGAGGAGAAGCAAGCTTCAAAAATAAGGATGATGAATTTATGTTGTGTCCAGGAGAAAACAGGAAACTAATGTAAATAATTTTAAGTTTGGTGTTGTTTTTTATGATCTCCGCCCTTTACCTGCATGTCCTTAGTTTTGGGTTGGGGAAAAGAAGAAGATCATGACAACTCAAATGTGTTGTTGGGTTCTTCAGTGAGAGGATAAGATGGGAACATCTTCTGCATCTTTCCTGTAGAATATACGGAGGAACATGTGTTCCCACAGGTGATGTTGAACTACAATTCCTATCAGCCTTGATCATTGAGCATGCTTTCAGAAGCTTTTGGGAGTAGCAGTCCTACCACCACTGTAGGACCATGGGTTTCTCAAGCTCTACAACATGAAACCACAGAGGAGTGCTGAACAATTTCTTGATACATTTCCTGTTCAATGAGGGAGAATTCTAAAAAGAACAAACCTTTGTCTGGAAAGAGTCAGATTGATAAAGATCTTACCACCATAACAAAACAAATCCCACAGTGATAGGAAATGCATATGGAACCTTTCCATTCTGTTTCTTTATTAGCTATTAGGGAATTAAAGATAAGTAAATCTAAATATAGATAATATAGTACCAGTTGCACCACAACTGTCTTCAGTGAAGTCGAAGCTTTCATGGCCAGCATCCAGTTTTGGTGGGTTTTTTGAGCTGTGTGGACATGTTCTAGAAGAGTTTATACCTGACGTTTCACCAGCATCTGTGGCTGGCATCTTCAAAATGTCTTTCATGTATTTTATCTTGTTATGGTACATATGCAATGAAGTAGCCGGGTGTTCTTCTATGATAAATATGTCATTATTATTAGCTTGTTCTACACTGAGAACTGCAAGCTGTTGAAGATTAAAATGCAAACTAGTATACAGGATATACTGCAATGCAGTTAGGGAAAGTGGGGCATTTTTCAAAATGTGGGTTATTGTAAAAGAAATATTCTGATCACACAGTACAATGTCATATTTTAAAAATTAAATAAACACCTCTTTAGTTTCTTTTTTAAAATCCAGCTTCAAGGATATGTTTGAAGGAATAATTTTCCCACAAGAGAATTGCAAAACACCCCTTGAAATTGTTCTGTTTTTAAGTGGGCTTTGGCATCCTCCTTTTCCTGTCCCTCTTCTTTTTAAAAAAGAGATATGTTGAATCAAACAGTGTTGATTGCCTTCCTGTCCTTATTGATTAGTTTCCTGCACAGTGACTAAGAGATTCTTTTCAACAGAATAAATTTTTATTTTGTTCAACTGTCATCACCATGTTAGCATCAAGTATTAATTTTATGTGACTTGGGGGTTTATCATTGGCTTTTCCATCTGCCACTGAGGAATGTGTATCAGGCACATGGTTCCTATAACAGACCATACATGAGATAACAAACACATTTTTCCCTCTTAATTCTAATAGGGGACGGCTGAGTATTTGCATGGGAAAATTAGAGCATAGGAGTACATATCTCCATGCAATAAGTTTTCCTCTGCAAAAATTCCTACCCACTATTTATTTATTTATTTTAAATAAGGCCAGATATAAGCCAAAGAGGGGAAGGCATTTGTATGGGTACACTGGGACTGAAAAGGCTTAACCAATATGCCAAATCCACTGATTTTATGCTCTCATTTACTTAGTAAATGTGGTCTCCTTCCCATGGGTTGGTAAAGGAATCTGGCAGAGGAACCTGGAAATTTACTGTTATAAAGTAATTTGTTCCTGATTTAGCCTAAAGTTTAAAAGTAGTTCATTTCCATTACAGCTATCTTTTTAGTTTTCCATTTCTCAAAAGTAATACAAATATCTCTAATTGTGTGTATGCTTTTATATCAATTCATATAACTATACATGTAACTCTAGAAGTTACATTTACTGGGCAGCCATGCTAGCTCTGGGACCAAAAGCAACAGACTCCTTATTTGGGGCCAAAACAGACGGCCCTAAAGAGGTGGCATCATGCTGCCCATTTGAGTGCCAGATTGGGGCCACAGCAACCGCATGCTGCAGCCCTGATCCAGTGTTTTTCCCAGCCCAAAAAGAAGTGGCAAAATGCTGCTCCTTTTGGGGGTGGAAAAAGTGTGCCCTTGCCACTGTGGCTTTTCAGCATTTTGGTGGCTCAGCTCATGTAAATGCCCTGCCACATATGCTGTCATATTGAGGAGGGAGCAAGCTTGTTTTCTGCTGCTCCAGAGAACAGGACCCGGAACAATGGATGCAAGCTACAGGAAAAGAGATTCCACCTGAACATTAGGAGGAACTTCCTGACAGTAAGGGCTGTTCGACAGTGGAATGCACTCCCTCGGAGGGTGATAGAGTCTCCTTCCTTGGAGGTCTTTAAACAGAAGCTGGATGGCCATCTGTCAGGGATGCTTTGATTTGGATTTCCTGCATGGCAGGGGGTTGGACTGGATGGCCCTAGTGGTCTCTTCCAACTCTACGATTCTATGATTCTATGATTCTATGATTCTATGATCAGCTATGTGGCTTCCCAGTGGTGTGGGGGTGGTGTCAGAGTGTGCAGTGTGTAAACGCCATGCTCAGACACTGCTGTCAGCCTGGTGATTATTGCCAGTCTGTTTGTCCCATAGTTTTCTGTGGATTTTTGAGGCTGTGTTCTGGGGTTCCAGGATTCCCAATGGATACAAAATTCCACGGAAGCTCAAGTCCCATTATATCCAATGGCATTGTGAAATGGTGTCTCTTTATATAAAATGAAAAAAAATATCACGGTTTGGTTTTAGAATATTTTAAAGCCTTGGACAGTTAAATCTGTTCGTTAAAAAAAACATGGATATGGAGGGCTGACTGTAAGTATTTTGTCATGATTCCAACACACTCATAATGCAAATAACAGTTAGTTAACTGCCAAATTGGTTGGTGTATTCTTGGAGGAAATAAGAAGAATTACAGAGAAATACAAATATTGTGGATTTCCCCCCATTCTTGTCTGTAAACTTTGTTGATATGAATCTATGTATGAGTTGACAACAATCCCTTAATTGTAGTCAAATGTGAAATAATTTATTCATTCAGAATAACATATTTCAGTCTGAAAAATTGTAATTATGCCTTTATTTTCTATCTCTCATCTTTCATCTAGCAATCTATAAACTCAAGTAGACATGATATGGAAGATCTGTGACCTAGATCTGCCATATTTCAAAGCAGCCATGTAAAGCTCTTGATTTTAAGAGAAAATGACACTAAAAAGAGGGGTGTTTATTTCTTCCTTACTATGTCAGTTCCTTTGTCTAAATCACTCTCTTAAAGCCATGATTTGACCCACAAGGGAAAACACAAGTGTAAAATAAACTCTTCCAAGAGACACGTTATACTTCTTATTTTAAAGTGCTGTATAAAATGCAAAATAGTCTCAAATCTGGGTATGCCTCTTTGTGTCTTTTTGTTCTTCTGTTCCAAACTTCATGTGTCAGTCCTTCACTTCCTCCTAATATTGATAGTACTGACAAATCCAGATATCAATGTATGTTCAGATAGCCAAGAGAGGGATGAAGGAAGGAGACAGTGCTCTAACCTCAAGCTGCCAGTTTTCCGATAATCTACCCAGAAGTTTTGATTTACCAGATTTCTCCAGTCTCTTAATATTGCTTCACAATGTCTTTTGTCTTTTCGCTTGGTCTCTTTATTCAGGCCACTTATAGGAATCCCTCAGGAGAGCTTCCAGAGCTCCAATATACAGTATTTGGAACTCACAACAGAACTTACACTTGACTTGAACTAATGCAACAGACACAATTCACTTATTCCATTGATCTCAATAGGACTAGAATGTGACTAACCTCTCAAGTATCCAAATACATAATTCAGATCCAAGAACACTTGAACTTAATAAGGGTTCTCTTGATGGTGAGACATTGACAGTATTATGCTACCCTCTAAAAGGTTGCTGTGTGAATTGACCCTGAAAATGAATGAAAAGTTAATTTCAAAACTCTCTTTAGCAAAGACAATCTAGAATTCCCACCTTATTATGGCAGGTCAATTAGTAGTTGCTCTTTGTCATATCTCCAGCCCCACAAAGTGTGTAAACCCAATGTATAGTGGTGAACTTGATTTCTTTGACTACACATTTTTAATACTACTCACTGTCAGAAAACATGTGGAAAGAAACAATGGATCAACAAGAAGCCCTGATGTGAAAGCTTCCTTTTTTTCTCTCGTTGTGCATTGTTATTTCTACTGCATTCTTTGGGCTAGAATTCATCATAGACCATGCAAGACTGAATCACTAAATCAAATACCCACAGGACATTAAAACACAAAAGTATGATCCATTTTTAAAAGAAATGTTCTCTGGTTAACAGACCATGATTCTCTAGTCAAATTAACATAAACATTTAAAAAATGTGAATAACCAAAACAATTGTTAATGTAAAGTGATGCATAGTTGGCTCCCCCCCCCTTTAAATCCTAAATTCACATATACGCTGATGCAGAATGAGCTAGTTGAGATTGAGAAAGAAATAAATCTTTCATGCTGAAGATAAAACCAAAAATAGTTTGATGGTGAATTCCCTGGTCTTCCTTTCCCAGTAGCTCCTTTAGTCTCCACCAAAATACCTTAACAGTTGAGTGACCCAAAGGATGCTGAGGAGGAAGCGATAATGGCACTTTCCTTGTGCAGCATTTACTTTAAGCATTTATTTGAAATTATGCCTTCAGACACATACTAGTTAGTGATCTAGAAGTATCATCAAAAGCCACTGAAACATGCAGCAGGATCTACTGTTATACTCCCTCTGTTCAGTTCCTGGAGAGAATCATAGAGCTGGAAAAGACCACAAGGGCTATCCAGTCCAACCCCCCTGCCATGCAGGAAATCCCGATCAAAGCATCCCCGACAGATGACCATCCAGCCTCCGTTTGAAAACCTCCAAGGAGGGAGACTCCACTACACACCGAGGAAGTGTGTTCCACTGTTGAACAGTCCTTACTGTCAGGAAGTTCCTCCTAATGTTGAGGTGGAATCTCTTTTCCTGCAGCTTGCATCCATTGCTCCGGGTAGTCTCTGGAGCAGCAGAAAACAAGCTTGCTCCCTCCTCAATATGACATCCCTTCAAATATTTAAACAGGGCTGTCATATCACCTCTTAACCTTCTTTTCTCCAGGCTAAACATTGCCAGCTCCCTAAGGTGTTCCTCATAAGGCATGGTTTCCAGACCCTTCACCATTTTAGTCGCCCTCCTTTGGACACGCTCCAGTTTCTCAATGTCCTTTTTGAATTGTGGTGCCCAGAACTGGACACAATATTTCAGGTTGGGCCTGACCAGAGCAGAATATAGTGGCACTATTACTTCCTGAGTAGGTTGTCAGCTAGGGTGACTAGAACTGTCCTAAAATCAGACCTGTAGACAGATATAAAAGGGTAAAGAATGCATTTTTGAGACTAGCTGTGCAAAAGACATTCTAGCTTTTGTAGACTTGGTCTACTTCCTCAGATGCAAGAAGCAAACTGGTTCCCAGGAAGGACCTTTCTGGGTATCAGTTCACTCCATGCTGCTGAAGAAGTAGGAAAAGTCTACAAACGTTTATGCTACAACTCTATTCCCATAGTTAGTCTCAAATGTGCTACAAAATCTCTTTAAATACTCATATCCCACACTAACTTGGCTATGTCTTTTAAAAGGGTCAAGGTAATGATTACTTTATTCAATGCATAATCAAACAGTAGACTCCTCTACCAGAAGATGTGGTAATGGCAGACAACATATATGGCTTTGGTACTAGATTAGACAAATTCATAGAGGATAGAATATTCATAGCTTCGATTTGTGATGGCTGTGTGCTAACTCCAAGATGGTAGACAGTATAGCTCTATATATCAGTTTGGGGAAAGCAATGGCAAAAGAGAGCTATTGCTGTTGTGCTCATCTACTGGTCTACTGTTTGCTAGGGATGAATTCTTCACTAAGAGGCTAAACAGACTGGCTTGAACAACCAGCATGGGGGTGGTGTGGGGTGTGGAATTTGAACAATGCATGCCCCAATGCTGTCCCCATGCTGGCATCATGCTGCCTGCCTGACTGCATGGTGGGTGGTGTCATGATGCTCCTTTGGTGCAGCATTTATATGCCACGTGCTGAAAGGAGTACAGAAAAGTGCCGCCACAGCAGCAAAGGCACCTTTTTGCTGGCTCTAAAAGGAACAGCATTTTGCTGCCTCTTTTTGAGCAGGCAAATTGCTGGATCAGGGCCACAGCGTGCAGTTGCCATAGCCTTGCTCTAGTGCTGAAAGAGGCACCAGGACACCACTCTATCAGGGCTGTCTGTTTTGCTCCTAAATTTCTTTTTGAAGGTACCAGTGAATAATTTCAGCAATTTTCTTCTCTCTGTGAAAATATCTTTGAAAACCATGCAGTTTTTGAAGGCTCTTCACAATTCAGGTCTTATTCTGCAAATTGCCACCATCACCACCACCATCATCATCCCATATGGTTGTTGTGTGCAGATTCTCTACAAAGAAAAAATATTCTTATTAATAATAATATTTCAATAAAGAAATATTAATTCCTCGACAGAAAATGCTGTAATTTGAAACTTATTCTATGCAAATGTTGCACATGGTTGATTTGTGTGGAAAATAGCATTTTCTAGGCAGATGTTCAGGAATTGATATTTCAATGAGGAAATCTTCATTCTTGTGCAAAAAAAGCTGACTTCTTTGCTGAAAAATGCTGTAAATGGGTATTTATTCTGCAAAAACCTTGAACACATTGTGTAATTTATTGATTTATTTTAGTTATATCCCATCTTTCTCCCATTTGAGGAGCTCAAGGTAGCTAAAAACAAATTTAAGACCCTACAATTTTTTTAAAAAAATACAAAAATGTTTAAAAAGTATAAATATAATATTGAAAAACAATTAAACAATTTAGAAAGTTAAAAATATTTAAAATTTATTTTAAAAACTATATACAAACCTTAAACTGTGAATCAGCATTTAGAAGCCCAACCCTTGTAAATCTGAAAAAGCCTTACTGCAAAAAAAGAAAAGAAGAGTTTTTACTTGCCACCAAAAGGAGATCAGGCATGGGGCCATCCTTGTTTCTTCAGGGAAGGAGTTCCAAAGTCTGTGAGCAGCCACTCGGAAGGCCCACTGAATGAGCGTAACTGGTTGATGGGACAGAGAGATGGGCCTCTCCAGATTATTTTAAATTACATTGTTGATTTGCATAGAAATCAACAAAAAAGAAAAGAAAAAGAAAACAGCATTTTCTGCACCTGAAATTATATTTTTGCATTGTAATGTTATTTTCCACACAGAAATGGCTATCCCTTGCACAGAAAGTGCTGATTTCTGCACAAAAATAACCAAATGCAAGTTTTGCAGAAAATATATCCTGAATTGTAAAGATTCTAATCCCCTCTTCAGGATTCTTCTCCTCCTAGTTTCTAAAGACTCCAAAACATATTTTTCAACCATTTTGTGAATATTTTAAAAATATTCTTTCTATTCCTATTGTTTGGCAATAAGACACTGGAATAGATAGATCTTTGATTTGAGCCTGCATGGTATTATTCATACTTATATAATCACAGAGTTAGAAGAGACCACAAGGGCCATCCAGTCCAACCCCCTGCCATTCAGGAAATCTCAATTAAAGCATCCTTGACAGATGGCCATCCAGCCTTTGCTTAATGACCTCCAAAGAAGGAAACTCTACCACACTCTGAGGGAGTGTGTTCCATTGTACTTCTTTTGCTTTGTGATCATGTAGACTTCATATCACTTTTTTCCCCTTGACTTTTTTTTCCACAAGAGAAGCATGAAAATATATGATAGAAGGGTATTTTCATTCCCTTCCCTTCTTTCTCATTCTCTCAGTTCTGCAAGCAGTTGGTTATTGGTCTTATTCTGTTTATTAGCAAAGAGCAGACTTCATTTATGCACTATGACTCTCTAAGAAATGCATGTATGGATTAAGTGGATGACTTGCACAGAAATATTAGAGTAAAATGGTGAAAGGGAGTGTCTAGAGTGTGCAATAAAGATATATGTATTGGACAATAAATAATATATCAGTTTTGATCTTCCCACCTACATGCCTTACGTTGCTGCCATGTGGCTCTTGCTATCATATCTTGCTTATCTTTCTTCATGGTGATGGAGTCATTCAAAAATGTGAAGCTTTATAATCTACGGGGGGGGGGGATACTTTAAATTTGTAGAAATAATCTTTTGGATTTGGTGGAGAATATAGATAGTTAAAAGAAAAGACTGTGGTTGGATATTGCAGTGCTATCAAGTTCTACTGCAATCAGGCTTCTCACTGCTCAGATGGTATACATGAATGTAACACTGTGTGATAATCTGCCTGACAGGGCTAGTCCTCTCATTTGGCAGAATGTGTTATCTAACAAGTCAGCAGAGCATTAGAAGTGACAAATGGTGCTGCTCTCTTTTGTAAGGACCATCATTGCAGCTGCTGATCTGGAGATCTTTGGAGAAAACATCAAAGACTTGAAACAATTAAAGAAAGTCAGAGAGAAAAGTGCGAAAGCAGGCTTACTGGTGAACATTATGAAAATGAAGATAATGATCACAGAGAAGTTACAGAAATTCAATCTAGACAATGAGGAAATTGAATGAAAAAGCAAGACTCACTAGAAAATAGAAAAGTGCTGGGAAAGGTGGAGGACAATAGAAAGAGACTGTGTACAAGATCAACAGACTCAATCAAGCAGAGCATAGCCCTGGGCCTGTAGGACCTGAGCAGAGATGTTGACGACTGAGAGGCTTGACGGTGTCTCATTCACTGGGTCACCATGAGTTGAGGCCAACTCAAGGGCAGCTAAGAACAATAACAAGTTCCAACTTCTTGGCTCTGAAAAGTTGTCGATCAGGTATTGTGGATGGGATCCAATAGCAAATAGCACAGCACACTCCATGCCTAGCTGCAAGAACTAATTTAGAACCAGGCATACAGTGACCTTGACAGCTTTATGGAGAGTAATGCTGGCCACTTTGGACGCCTCATGAAGCTCTCTAAAGAGAGTAGTATCAGTAAATAAGGGGCAAAATGCTAGTCTGGTGAGCGATATGAGGTGAGAAGTGGTAGAGAGGTGAATGAGGAGGGACTGATGAAGGTGGCAAAGATGAGGATGTGGATGAAGATGATGACAACAGCAGCTATTCTGACAGGAGAGGTAGAGGTGTTTCATATTAGTACGATGACAGGAGAGCCTTAGCCTGAACCGGAAATTAGTAGTATGGAAAGTACCTCGTACAAAGGCATGCAATAGTGTGGAAAGCACCTCAAATAATTCCCATCTTCATGTTGGCTCTTACCCTATATTATCTTATATTACCAGGGTTATAAAAATTGTGAAGTTCAAACTGTTGGAAATTATTATCAGCTTTTCAAGACACCAGTCCAAGCTACTGAAGTAATGCTAATTTTTTTGATGCAACACATGTTTTTCCAGATTGTCACATTTCGTTCCTGACTTTGAACACAGAGTCTCTGTCTGTAGAGTAGTAAATCTGGTCAAACTAATACACAAAGGCAGCCTGAGAAGCAGTCTACATTGGATTTAATGTGATTTACTCACAAAGATGAATACAGAATTATTCACTTTGGTTCTATCTTTTCTCTTTCCTTTTGCTTTTCTTTGTTTAATTTTTCTTATTTCTTCACTTTTTTTAAAAAATGCAGCTCTAACACAAGTGATTTTGTTTTATGTAGGGTAAATCCTTTTCACCTTGCAGAATATGAATTTTAGTGACTAATAGGAAAGGCAACCATTTCTAGTTAGAATTATGGGGATTTATGGAGGAGAAATGAAATAGGAGAGCATTGAGATGGTACACAAGGAAATATTTTTCCTGGAACAGGCAGAACCTGTAAGAAAAATTAGCATACAGAATATAAATGAAGCAAAAGGAAGGAGAATAGATTAGTAGGCTTAAGGGGTTTTATATCAAAATAAAAGTGAAGAAGTTGCCATGTCAGAAGAGGAAGTTAAAGCACTAATTACAGCAGTTTTTTTTTTTAAATCTGCTGTTATTCATTCAGACATTTCCCACTTATTTTTAGTGGGCCTTAGAACAGAGAAAAACCCAGCGGTAAGGATGTAAAAACATTTTGACAATGTCTCATTTATAGTCAAGCAAGACTGTCTTGATATGGCTGATTATCCAGTTTTCACTAGGGTTGTCACTTCATTTGCAAGAGTACAGCACCAAACATACTTAATTCATTTTTATTTTGTGCAAAAATGTCTCTACCATTTCTAAGTACACACAGCAAGTAAAAAGAGAGAGGTGAAATATCAACAAATGTCTCTACCATTGCTAAGTACACACAGCAAGTAAAAAGGAAGAGGTGAAATATTGACAAAGACACAACAAGTCCATCTAATATTTCTACTATTTCATACCCCATGTAGCATGATCACAGTTATTGGATCACACTAATTGGAGAAACTGTCTTGGGAAGTTCTGGAAGTTGTGGTATTTGTTGCTGTAACCCCCCTCCTAGACCCCCTAGAAGAAGACTAGGAGTGCAGAAATAATAACAAATGACAAAAGCTGTTAAACCCCCCAAATTAGTATCATAAGAACTCAAGTTTCTTTAAACTGATGTGGAGGAGCCCACAATAATTTTAAATTGTGCACATTTATATATATGTGCTTGCAAATGTGCTAATTGCCTGCAAGGCAGAGGAAAAGACAGTGGCAACAGAGACAAGATACATCCTTAGCTCAGAGAAGGTACAGTAGGCATTTTCTTTGGTAGAAGGTATAGTAGGCATTTTCTTGCTCAGCATGTGTGCTAAAATCAAGTCATAATTTATATCCATGTCCAGTGATTTGGGAGCCTATTTTTCATATTACACTAGTCCCCCTTGTTGCTATTCAGAGGATAATCAGATGCAATTAACTGCAATGTTTGTCTGTGATATTAATTTGATTTTTATTTGGTCACTTTCACTGTTTTCATTTAGAATGCCTTGCCCTACACTGGTGAGCAGAGTTTGGGCAATTTAAATTCATAACAGCTTGTTGAAAGATGGGGAGATGCAGGAACACGTGATCTTGTAGATCATTTTGTATGGAGAAAGAATGATATTTCTGTTTGGAGAGGAGGAACTGATATAAAATAGAATTTTAAAAGAATTGAGGAAAGGTGGTGGCTTGGGAGAGAGTGAACGAACAGTTAAACAATAAAATTTAACAATAATGTAAAGTAATTGCCAAGAAATTGCAATTCCTTATAGAGAGGATGGCTCTTCTCTATAACACCTTTGAGATCCATCTGCATTCTGACCTCCTTATCAGTTCCAATTGTGGCACGTGTACGTGAGCTTATTATTTTGTAACCTTCTGAGTACAGGGTTTTGGATAGTTTTTTAATTAGCATTTTAATTGCTCATCAAAGTAATTGAAGACAGTGTAGAAAAATATGGAGCACTTGCTAATCCCTTTGGTGCCACCAGTCAACACTAAGCTTTTCCCAAGGTCAGTTTGTGGGCAACCGTGACAGTAGGGGTTTTCTTAGCTGCCTCCTGTAGCAGCCTAACCTGATATCCATTAAAAGGAAACATGAGAAAAGTGATATTCTTATGTACCAAACATACAGAGATGATATACTATACGATCCTTGTCCCCTTCCTAGATCTTTTTGCTATGGTCGAAATGTACACTATACTAAGGTACTGTTTCTCTTAACAACACATTGTATTTGAAAATGACAGTTCTAGCGTCCATGTACTATATGTATTTTTTGTGTTAAAAATACCATGTGCCTACAGCTGTCCATGTTTTTGGTTTAGTAAACAATAAGGAAATGTACAAGGGGAAAATTCAATGCTTTTCGATGATATGTCAACTCCAGCAGGGTATCAAAGTTCAGAAACTCAGGTTGAGTTGTAAAAACTCAGGCAACTTTATTAAGAGATCCAGACCAGTGACTTTCATTGTCAGACCTGACAAGCAACTCTTTACATTGGACTAATTAAACCATACAAAATTTCAAATTAATGGTGGGATTATTAATTCCCAAAATAAATAAAATTTTCTACTTTCATTATCACCCCACTCCTTTGCATTCTTGTTGCACTTTCATTCTCAACAGTGGAATGACCTTAAACATTCTGACCAGAAGCTTATCTCTTTTTCATTGTTATCTCACCACCTGAAAATGAGATCACCTCTCCTTCATAATGCTAGACTCCTACGTAATCCATCACTCCAACTACTAAACATATTCTGGCCGGCAAGAAGCCTTATCAACTCCTGCCATGATGATAGGTCTGTAAATGGCAATTATCCAAAATAAGAGAAAACTACCACAAAATATTGCAAAATGTTCAGGATGCTGGACAGACAGACAACCACACTTTCATTCAGAATCCTCTATCTCAAGCTATCTGGTGTGGTAGAATGACAATCCTCCCCCAGGTGCCCTGTACCTGTACCATATTTGTCTTACATTCTTGTTGTATTTCCTTAATTTCCAGGAATTAACTTATTGTAGACTGGCAACTGATTGCTTAAAGACAAAAACACCAGTCCACAGACTACCACTTTGAGTAGCATTCTTCTCTTGTTGTTATGTGCTTTCAAGTGAACTCTGATTTATTCTGAATCTATCATATATTTTTTGTGAAAAGATTTACTCCAAGGAGTTTTGTCATTACTTTGTTCATAGCTAAGAGTATGACATGCCAAGGGTCACCATGTGGTTTCCTTGACTGAGTAAGGATTCAGGCTCTGGTCTCCCAGCATCTGAATCCAGCACTCAAAACTATGCACAACAGTGGCTTATAGCACTGTTACACACCATGAACAATTGCCCCCCCCTCTTTTTGTATGCTCTTTATGTGAGATGTAGGCAAAATGATTATGTACATCTGAGCCTCTGAAGTTTTGATTGAAAGCAATGCCACAAGCAAAGAAAGCTAGCCAATTTATGGCATTGCTTTTGGAGACTGTCAGTTTGGAGCCATAGGCAGCCTACAAAATCTGAACTTCTAGCTGGCCAGACTAATGATAAATTTGAAAATCAGCATTTCAGAAACACACACAATTCCAAGTCCCTGCAGCAGATCTCTGTAAATGTTATTCAGTAAGGAAAAATCAGAGTCAAGTTCTCTCACTAACTGAGGCTAAAGTTCATTTCAGATTCTGCTTAGGAAATATAGGGTGATAGTAGACAGCTGAGCAATCAGTAAGAGAGGAAGCAAATGCAGTAAAGAGAATAAGGCAAAAAGTGTTAAATCTGATATCTACTGTTTCCAAGGCAAACACATACATTTAATTCTAGGCCATCTCAGAGAGTATAAAAAAGGCAGAGGTGTGTCAGATTTAATTATCTAGAGCTTGTAAAAGAGTGTTGCTTCTTCTGTTCTTGAACCTGCAGCTGTTTCTCGCCTGAGGGGAAAACAGGTAGAATTAACCCAGAGTTTCTGGGTTAAACCCATCTGACCCTAGTATAACTCTGGTATATAGGGAGATGAGTAGAGGTGAGTGCCACAGGATAGGGAAGAACTCTGGCAAGCTCAATGGTATGAGGTATCAGTCACAAAAGTAATCCTGAGGTGAAAAAAGTATAATACATCAGATGAGTTTTCATTTGGAATTGTGCTAGTTTCTTACATATGCATCCGCGAAAGGGACATTGGTTGAATAGTGGAAGAGGTTGGATATTTTGTCTAGTCCTGAAAAACTAAATTCAGTGTAAGATGACTTGTTCTGAATCAGCCATACCAGAGTGCTAATTCATATCTCCCTGGTTAAATTGAAAGCCTTGCAGTCTCTTCACTGGTGGCTGACTGTAATCATTTCAGAGGAGGATTCTCACATATAATTGATCAGACACCCTGACTTCCATGTCCTCAGGCATTGCCTTAATGTCTTATGTCCCTTGGAATTTTTAAGATATTTTGTCATTAGGATCTATTCAGATTCACAGTTTTGAGTCTGCATCTACATACACACACATACACACAGAGAGAGAGTGGGGTTGTTCTTGTTATTTCTATGCAGACATCCAGGGGACTTGCACAGGTGGTTTTATGGGTTTGTGAGTTAATGCATTTCAAGTAATGACCAAACAGCCACAGTTCTTTGAACCCAGAGATTCTATGAATTAAAAATATTCCACTGTCACAGAGAAACAGAAAAAGAGCAGAAGGGAGGCAAAGAAAATTAAATGATTGTCTAGGCACAGAAGTTGTTTCTTTCCTTTCTTTCATTGGGTAGAACTCAGCTGCACTGGATGTCCCTGTAGTCTACTCTGAATGCCTGTGCTAGAGGGTTAAGAAACTGAAGGGCACAGTATGTCTTTATTTATTTTTATCACCACTAGTGCCTACTGAGCTAAGGAAGAACAATCCATACATATGACTTTTTACATAGTGCAGTTCTCACATAACAGAGAAGAATATTTGTTGTTGCTATGTAGTCATTTTTACACCTCTGTTAATATTTGATTCTTAGCAATCACATGGGAAAGTCCTATACATTAATTATTACCATGATAGCATTGCCTGCCGGATAAGAACCAAGTGTTCAGAGCTTGACTGAGAGCCAAAACAGACAGCCCAGAAGGGGTGGCTTAAAGCATCTCCTTTGATTGCTGGATCGGGGCAGTAACAACCACACACTGTGGACCCAATCCAGCTTTTTGCTGCCCCCCCCAAAAAAAAAGTAACAGAAAGTTGCTCCTTTTTGAGCTGGCAAAAAGACAGCTTTTCTGTCACTGCCACAGCTTTGCAATACACTTGCAGAGTGTGTCATATAAACACTGCACTACAAAGCTGCCTGCCATATGGTTGGGCAAGTGGCTTGACAGTGGCTTCCTGCTGTGACCGCCCCCCAAGCCACCGAGAAGCCATCTCAAAAAAACAATCTGTTTCATCCCTACGTGATCACGCTGGCTGGTGGATTCTGAGAATTAAATACTCTGGGGCAGTGCTTTCAGCATGGGAATGTGACTCTGGATACCAGGGTTCAAATTCCTGGTCAACCTGTTTCAACATGAATATCTCAAATGCAGTCTGATCTGCTGCCTCCAGAGAAATCTGGAAATTGTAGAATCTTACCAAAATCTATGATTCAGCTTCATATATTACCTTTTTCTTGCAGGTTAACAAAAGAGTAAATTATCCTCGGTTCTCTAGCATATGATACTCTCTCTGAACTTTAGCACAGTGGCCCTGGAACAGGCCTGTAGCATTCCAAAAGGGAACGTTCTGGGGATGCTTGGCGGTAGGGAAGGGATTTTACCACACAGTGGGAACTCTGCTGCCACCACTGAGCATCCCCATCCCGTTCCAGATGCGTCTCAAAGGAGATGATTTTCAGGAATGCTTGAGAAGTGTTCCCAGAAATCGCCCCCTGGGGAACACATCCAGAACGGGATGGGGATGCTCGGCGGCGGTGGCAGCATTTCCGCTGTGTGGTAAAATCTGTTCCTCACCACCAAGCATCCCCAGAACGTTCCCTTTTGAAATGCTACAGGCCCGTTCCAGGGCCACTGCGATAAACTTCAATATATGAAAGTGCTGTTTGACATCAAACTGCATATTAGCTGGTGCCATTGTATTAGACATTCTTTGTACTCATTTCTTTTAGTGTGCCTTCACAAAATGGCCAAGCTCTGCATGAAGAATTATACAATACAACACTGTGTTGAATGATAATATTGCACAACCAAATGAAGAATCAAATCCATATCCACATTCACAGTCGCACTGCATGTGCAATGCTGCCTCCATGGCCTTCAACTGACTATGTTAAATCAACATTGAATAAAAAAAACAAAAACAAAATGTCAAACCACTTCCAGAAGAGAAAAAAGGACTCTGGCAAATTACTGCTATGTGTGCCCAATTTATTCTTGTTAGTTTAAAAGATTATATAACTCTTTAAGCAAGAGTGCCTATAAGGAAATCTGCAGTCCATCATTTTCCACACTGTTACCTATGGATCAGTAAAGCAAACAAATATCAACAAGATTTTTCTTTTTTGATGAGAAACATGATGTCTATTCTATGGTATACTGTAAATATTGTTAAGAAGAAAAAACGAATGTCATGACATTCTGTGATATTTGGACAAAGGGTGGGCTTGAATTTTGTCTCTTTTTAGTGCAGCATTAAGCCACTTCCAAATGTCAGCTTTCCTTAGGGCGTTATCACACTAGGCTCTTCTCACACTAACATAGTATTGTTTTCAAAAGCTCTATGCAATCAGTACTGCTCTCTTCCTTATCATATCTTCATAATCTTTCTAGCATTGCAGCTTTCTTTCATGCTAAAACCTTATCATGGCACTGCCTATAAAGTATCCTCTAGTAATGCCCTAATTGTATTACCCAATTCAACATGACATGTACCTAAATTGTATCTTTGGCAAACACAACTCATTTGTTCATGCATCCTTTTCTTTCTCTATTTATCCACTGAATTAACAAGAACAGCCTCTCAATCTACTGTGCTAAACCAATAATCTATGGGTTATATGTTCAGAAAAACACAATCATAGAAGATTCACACACAAACACAAAAAATAATAAAATGAAATTACCCAGTACATAGCAAAAGAATCAACTAAAACATGCCATATAAGCACAACCTCACAGCCGAGTCACAAAAAGCCTGTCACAGTTGAGAATATGGCCACAAGCATCCTTTCCCCTCACAGTACTTAAGGTGAAAGATAGGGTCACAGTTGAATCTGAGACTTGGTTTAAGCCTTTATTCTCTTAGTTGACAGTTCACTCTATGAAACTGTTTGAATGAATGAATGAATGAATGATCCGTTTTAATCTGTAGTCTATTTATCCATCAGTGCTGGAGATTTCAACAATGACCATTCTAGAGATCCTTCCTTTTTCAGTGTTGGATTTTATATTCTCTGATTCCCTTGTCTTTCCTAGAAACTTCATATGATTTCCAATGAATTGCTCCTTTGAAGACACCTAAACCATTTTAAATGGAATAAGATACAGCAATCTTCAGTCAAAAAGCAGAAACACTCTTGTAAATCTTACCCTCTTGTCCCTAAAAAACAAAAGCAAAAAACAAAAATAAAAACCTCTCCTATAGTATAGCTGTAAACCATATTTTCCTAGTTTTGTGACTTGACTCTCTTGGGAAATGCATCGTAGATTCTAATCTGATCCATCTGCCTTTAAAGGTATGTCAGAAGTCAGAGTTCTAAAAGTAAATATAATTCTGTTTCCTTAAGGTGAAAGTACATTTTAGAAATCCATTCTATTTGGCATCACTGAAAATGCCTGCATCACAGTGCCAGATCCTGTTGCCCATAGCAACAGATAACTGCAGTTAAAAGCTCACCAGTAAACAACCATGCTATGCTCTCTCTTGTATGAACAAATAGAAATGAAAAGGGATTCCCAGAGAGCACTTTAAATAAATAACATAATTAAATTGAATAGGAATGCTTCAGTAGCTACCAACAAAATGCGGATGCACAATGTGATTTGTTAACTTTGCTAATTTTAGATGAGATGCTAACAAAACAACACTGATTTTTTTTAAAAAAGAAATTATCATTTCTCATCTTTTTTTCGTGTTATATATAGGCTCTGACTTTTATGATTTTTACTCGTAATAATTCATTTATAACTGCAGGATATTTCCATCCTTGTCCTCTTTTAGCTGTACTTTCTAAGCAGCTAAGAAAGAAATAGCATATATTAACATAAATAATTATTTCCTTTTCTTTCCCCCATGCCACTTTCTATCATTAAAATGTCAGTCTATGTCTATGTTTTGCTAAATGTTTATGCAGCTGTTATACAAAGCCCAAACTCCAAGACAGGTCAAATTTGGAGGTCCATTTCTACTGCAAACAAATTGAGATCCCAAGAAGTGAGAAGAATAACATGGGAGACTTTTACACAACTCAATTATAGCATTCTTATCCTATTTTTAACTTTCGTGGCTGCATTATATGCAATACTGGGCTTTATATTTTGGGCTTTGTATGGAATACTGGGCTTTATATTTTGGGGAGACACTACAGCTCTCTGGTTGAGAATTTTTAATGCCTTTCCCTAAATTACATATACCATAGGAGGCAACCATGACAGTTAAAGTAGAAATACAGCATTTTAACTACATAGTATGAGAACAATTGCCCATAGTCAAGACATTAAGGTTCCTGATTAGGTAGACAAGGACCTAAAAATGCCAACACAGATGGCTTGTCTGAAGATGGGCTAGCTGCTAGGGTCTAGAACCATCAGACAAAAATGATAATGTGAAGCAAGGGAATCTGCAGGCTACTTGGTTAAAAAAGATATTCAGATATATGACTTTTATGGGATCTATTAGAAATAGTGCTGGCACTGAGTGTACTCAGACTGATGTAGAGAGTATGATACTCACCAAAGAAAACTAACCTTCTTTGTTTGCTAAAAGGCCAAAGTGCATTGCCAACAGAGATTGGCCATGCTGGTCTCTCTATCCTCTCTATTGTTTCTATTGTGTGCATGCATATATTCCTGCATATGTGCATGTGTGTGTGTATGCGTGTGTGTGCGCACACACACACCCAAACCCACAAAACTATACAGAGGTTAAGAACTCTCCCTGTTGGATTGGACACAAGTGTTGGATTGCTTGGGAATGCAATCCAATGAGAACAATGGTAAATAAGTATGATAAAGTAGAGTTGAAAATAACTTTGAAGAGAGTTAATGAAGGTGAGAAGCCATTAAGAGCTGCCTACAAACAGTCTGTGGGTGAGCATGTCCCCTAGCATGCTAGATTTTTTTGGAGCCAGATTCTCAGGAATGTAGTCAAAAGCAAAAGAATGAAGTAAGGTCCATCTATGTCCAAAACACACTGCACAAATAATCCAGTTTGAGACCACTTTAACTGCCCTGGCTTAATGCTAGGAAATTCTTAGAACTGTAGTTTTGTAACACATTTACCCTTCTCTGTCAGAGAGCTCTGGTGCTACAATAAGCTACAATTCCCAGGATTCCTGAGCACCGAGCCAGAGCAGTTAAAGATGTCTCAAACTGGATTATTTCTGCAGTGTGTTTTGGGGCTAAGACTAAATAGAACTGTGGGACCAAAAATCAATCACTACAGTAAGAACTGAACATGTCCAATAGATATGGTTCATGTCCCTTGGTATATGACAGTGTCAAACCTTAACCTAAACCTCTCATTGTCCAGGAGTGGAACTGTGAAAATGTGGCCTATACAATCTCATAAAGATTTTGACATTAGCTCTGCTGTATGGAAATCAGAATTTTCTTTGCAAGAGAGAAAAAGTGAGCCTCAGTAGCAGATTAGTCTGCAGTAATTAACTTTTTCTTCAATATGAGACCATACCACACTATGTAAAATATGTATAATCCAAAAGAACAGCCCAAGGAGAAATGAAACATACCAAAATGTAAGTCTGTCATAATGCAGTCATAACATGCTGTATTCCCAACCAGAAGGCAGTAGAATATTTTCATTGCATTCTTTTTATTTCATTTCATTTCTTTGTATCAAGAAGTATTCCCAAACTATGTACATTATTTGTCAAGAAAAGTGTTGTACCATCTGAAACAGATCATTAGCAACATCTCTGGAGCTAGGAATTACCTATTCACACTCCCTATATCTTGCCAGCATTTAACTTTAGATTATTTAATAAATGGAAGAATATTCAGATTGAGTTTCCTTATGGAAACAGTTTTATCATTAGTTTGATAAGTATTCAAATGAAATAGCTCCGGTTCACCTGATTAATTCTGAGTGTCAGACTTTATCAATCTGCACTTTAAAAATAAAGATAACTCTATAAATATCTTGAACTCATATTTATTTATTAACATGGAACAAACATAAAAAAGTCATACTGAACATAAGAAAAAAACAAAGCAAAAAACATAACAAAACCAATATTAGAGGAATACCTTTATTAAGCCAACCTAAAGATCACAAAGGAATGTATAAACCTGAGTTCTCCAGATCATCACATGACATGGTGTAATAAAAAGCAAGGGAATAGGAGGATTGACTTGATGTTTATATTGTTTCCTTGGTACAGGGGGAGGTAGTGAGGTTCTACAGATATTAAAGTGAGCTTTGTAAGGTAAGATGACAAGATTGGGTTTCATCGTATGTAAATGGGATCTTACTAGGAGCAAAAAATCATAAAAGGTTTGATGTTACATAGTGGAAAATATAAGACTCAGCTGTAAATTAAGCAATAATACTCCCCTAGAGAGCCAGCATGGTGTAGCGATTTGAGCATTCAGCTATGGCTCTAGTGAACAGGGTTTGAACCAGCCATGGAAACCCATTGGGCAAGCCACATTCTCTTGGCCTCAAAGAAAAGCAAGGGGAAACCACTCTGAATAAATCTTGCCAAGAAAGCCCCATGGTAGGTTGTCCTTAAGGTCACCATAAGTCAGAAATAACTTGAAAACACACAACAATCACTCTCCTACTTTTTTCTGAAAGTATCTTGCTTATTATGTTTCATAAATGTAGACTATGTATTCTTCATTTTTAACCTTGAGACTGGAATCCTGTTTGTTAGTCCCAACTGGATGGACTGAATGAATTCCTGAATAGTTAGACAATGCATAGTTTAGTTCAACTCATTTAACCCAGTGCTGTTCTGGTCAGCACTAAGAATAGGATTCGGGGGGGGGGGGGGCAGTGGCAGTAAGAGTCACTGAATATTGTGCATTATTTCAATTACTTCTGATTATACATTCAAATATATTTCCTGTGGCATTTGGTCAAAAATATATCCAACCTGCCCATTGTTGCTTCTCTCTTTGCTTAACAGTAGCTGCCCAACATGCATCTAATAACATGCATTGTCAAATCAGGATTGCTCTATTAGCACTGATTAAGAACATATTATTAAATCTAAGATTATTAAATCTTTAATCTAAGACACTATAAAGAGCTTCCAAATGACTTAGCCAAAGCAGTTTGCTAAAAGCATAACCATTGTTTCAAATCACTCACAGGCTTTCTGAGGTTCCTACACAATATGTTGAAATGTCATAAGGATAATCTTGAAATCTAAGAAGCAGCCCATTGCAAAATTGCTGCACATAGTGTCAAATAAAAACCTAAATGGACTACAATTATAGAAATTATGTTTTGAGTGTAAAATTACAGCAATATTTAGGTATATCAAATTACTGACTGAGGTTCATTATATGGGATTTAGTCTAGGCTTAGTCATTCTTAGAGTGGGCCAAATAGAAGCAGTGTCACAATTAAAGTTACCTTTCTGGACTACAACTCCCATAATCCGCTACAGCAGTGCTAGTCAAAGTGGTGGTCCCTAGACTAGTGCTGCTTTTTGAGCCATTGGTTCCAAGTACTCACTGAGTTTGCAGGAAAGAAAGAAACAGTAATAGCTAAAGGGTAAAAATATAGTGTGTTCTCTGACGCCTTAGAAGAAAATAATTGCTAGTTTCCAGCCACAGATGGACTGCTCTGGATAGTGGTGCCACTGGTCATGCTGGCTGAGGGATTCTGGGAGTTATAGTGTAAAATAAATCAGTGAGACTGGAGGTAATTAATGGTGTGGGGGTTAAGGGAAGTCAGGAGTGGGTGGGTGGGGGACTTTCCTGCAATAAGCTATTTTAATCAAATCCCCCTTCTCAAGGTCCCACTTTCTCACCTGCTGCAACTCCTTCTCATTCCTTTAAGACACTACATATGTTTTCACCATTCTCTGACACTTCCTTTCCTCCAAAGGCATCTGGTATTGGTCCCACTTCTCTTCTCTGACCCTTTCCCTGCCTCCCTCTCCAACCCATGGTTCCATGACCACCTCCTCCTATTTACAGCCAACCCACACTTGCTAACCTATATCAACAAACCTTGGAATGTGCTGTGGCAGTGGGAGGGGGCATACAGACAGAGCCTATCCCAATTCTTGCACATAGAATCTCTCTTTCTTTCTGGTCTTTGGGGTGGGGGAAACACTGGTTTGTTGTATTTCCCCTCCATCCACCCTGGTATATGTTCCCACCATGAAAGGGCAGCAGCAGTATTTCTAGGGTCGCTGCTCAGTTCGCTGTAAAGTCAAGGAGCTTGGAAAGCACAAGATGCAGTGGGGGGGGGAGGATACAGAATGAGGGAGGGAAGGAAGGATGAAAGGAGCTAGAGGAGCCAGGCAATAGAAGGAGGTGAAAGCGGGGCAAGTGGGGGAGGGGAGGTTGGAGTGTGAAACAAATTTGGAAGGGTAGATGACAGCAAGAAGAGTTCTCCTGCCATCCCTTATAAGCGAGACAATCTCTGTGGAGCTCTTTGAGCAAAATAGTTTTTGACAGGGCAAGGTGAGGCAGCACACATGCAAGCATCACAAAGCTTCCTTGGTTCCAAACAGTGGTGTCACCCCATTCTGAAAGTGTACCTGGTGTGGGTTGCACTTACCGTAGCAATGCCACTGGCAATCCATAGTGTGAAGTAGAAGAGTTAAGCTGGCATTTTAAGATTTAGTAGCATTGTTGCAGGAACCTTTTTTAATCCATGCTTCCCTTTTTGTCAGATTTATGTTACACTTTCAAAAGCTGCAAATATATAAATGAGCGGAAAGGAAATATCTGGATGTGCCAATAATTTATACTGGAAAGAGAAAAAGCATACATAATTGACACAACATGTTTCAAAACACAGGGACAATTACATTTTACACTTAGTATAGTGATGTTCCAAAAGGTTTGGTTAAGAATTGATCTCCTGAGATGCCTTAAAAGTAAGGAATAGTTAGTAAAGGGAGCATTGCCAAGCAAAATCTGCTGTTGCTTTGGCAGATGGTCACACATTTAGACAAGGCTGACTAATCAATTAATTAAGTATGCAAGTAATTAAAATATTTCTAACCTTTCCTGTGTCATGAGGTCTGAAGGCTATATGGGAATATAAATATAAATAGGCTAAAACAGTTGAGCATGGAAAAATAATAATTAAATACACCAAAAGCATATTAAACACAATAAGACTTTCAAACAGGTTTAAAATGTTCTTTGGGTTTAAGACCATGCACATGAACATTTTGATGTAAATCTTGGGTCCAAAGACTTTACTAAACAGCCATTTCTTTTCACTGAGAGCCTAAATGAAGCAGTGTTGGCACCAATCAGCTTCCAAGGAGAGAGCATTGCACAACTGGGGTGCCATAGTTGAGAAGGTTCCCTTCCACATACTCACAGTGTGTATTGATCTCACTGAAAGATAGAGGCGCCTCCCCTCAGCAGATATATTCAGTGCAACAATGGCTGTTTTGACCAGATAAAAACTTGATTATGGCCTGTTTAACTTGTATAAATTATTGCTTCAGCCAATTTTTTAAAAAAACCATTGTAAGCCACCTTGAAACTCATTTTGGGATACAAGTTCAATAAATAAATGAATAAATGAATTCTGACTTTGCCATGAAGTTCAGACCTTTACCCTGTCACTCATGCCTCATTTGCCTTATAGTAGGGTTGGTTAAGAGATCTGTCTTATCACCACCTTAGATGCCTTTAAGAAGGTGGACAAGATGAATCTCTTCTGGTCGACCTTCCCTGACTGACCTCCCAAAGAAAGTTAGCCCCATCCACCTCTAATGGTCTGTCAATGTCCACTCCATTTTGATTATTTATATTATGTTACTGATTTAACTTTTAACTGTTGAATTTTTATTACTTTCTAATGGTGGGAGCATTTAGGGGTATTGTAATTTTTATTGTGACCTTGTATTTTTAATTGTGTTGTAATCCTGCCTCGATCCACAGGGAGAGGCGGGAAATATTTAAAAATCATATTATTATTATTATTATTATTATTATTACTACTACTACTACTACTACTGCTACTACCACTATGGGCCATTCATCACATGTCATTGAAATGTGGAGGTGGAAGTGTAAAATGCAGCATGTCTGGGATTTTAAAAGCACTTTTCTTTTTAAAAAATGTGTGCAGGGACAACATTCTTCATTCTTAAGAAGAACCATGCTTCCTGGACTGTGATTATCTTTATCTGATTAATAAATATACAGAAGCATTTTTCCCAACCTTTCCAAGTCATCCAGGTGGTGGCAGCATCCACAAAAACTGGGGCTTAGGTACTTAAATAGGCCAGTCTGGGGATGACCAGGCTCTTGGGTTTCCAACAAATCAAGGTTCCTGTAAGCCACTTTCCCCTGCCCAGTGCCTATCATGGAAGGATGAATGAGGAAGGAGAAGGGCACAGGAGTGATAGTTCCAGTGGCTCTTACAAGTCAAGAGAGAACTCCACTGCCTCCATCTTCTTTTTGCATGGAGGGAGCTCTGTACAAGCTTGAAAGCCCAACATAAACTTTCAAAACTTGGGCTCATAAAAAGCAGGATTTCAGTAAAATCAAATCAATAAATCCTGTATCAGATGAAGAAGTTTTAAAAATTATGTGAGGGAACAGGTGAAATATTTGATAACTTTTCATCATTTAGTGTGTATGTTGCACTGTAGGGATTCAAAGAATTTTGAAAAAATAGTCAATCCTGGACTAACAAGAATCTTTGCAATGTACAGTCGAAGGCTTTCATGGCCGGCACCCATAGTTTTTTGTGTTTTTTTTTGGGCTATGTGGCCATGTTCTAGAAGAGTTTCTTCCTGATGTTTCATCAGTCACAGATGCTGGCGAAATGTCAGGAAGAAACGTTTCTAGAACATGGCCACATAGCCCGAAAAACCCACAAAAAACTAAGAATCTTTGCAGTTCACATATGATTTTGTGCAGTTTTCATGTGGGGTTTTTTTTTGCCACAGAAAATAGCATTTTATGTTACTGCTAAGTAATTTTCATTATCCTTAGGTTGAGATGGATTTAAATTCAGCACAGCTTCAGGTGGCCTAGTGTTAGCTCAGTTTGACCTTTGACCATGTTGGCCAGTTAGGCATGTACTCATAATCTTTTACAAAGAAAGGGGCAGAACCTTTGAGACTTGCAGAACAAGATAGGAATACATTATTTTAGTAACAATCTACATTTTCTTAAAGCCAAAATGAAGAGTCTTCAAGAATAAAGACATTTTTCTCTGACCAGTTTTTGCTCTGGTTTTTCTTTGCTGCTAGCCAAACAGATGGTGTTCACAGATTCTCTTTAGGGAGAAAAGTTCATTTGGATGTTATTGTTTATTGAGCACCAGAAATAGTCCTTGTTCTATAGTATAAATTATGAAAGATCATGCAAACCCTTATGTAGTCTCACCGTTGAATAAAATTCTGTTCTACAAAGCCAGTATGGAACAAAAAATTTGGAGCAGTTGAATACACTGGGATGGATAAAGCACACCTATCGACCAACTATTCATGTTATTACTATTGTTATTGCAACTGTTATTAGTTAGATTTATGAACCTTGCCTTATCCCTAAGGCTCAGGGAGAATAATAAGTTTACCTCCTCTCCTTCCCCCTTAACAATGCTCTGTGGGATAGGCAACTTTTAACAGGCCTATTGTACTTGGTATATACACAAAGACATTCAGATTCTGTTCCAAGAACAATTCTGATCCCTTTTGTGAGAACTAAAGGGGCAGAAAACAAGAAGGAGTAAGAAGAAAAATCATAAAAACTGGAGTCATGGCATCACTGTGCAGGTGCAGGAGGTATGGACTGTACCAAGTGACACACCAAAGGAGGGGTGACACCCTGGTGGAATCCTCCTCCCATTGTGGCTGAGAGGCTAGCATACCCCTCATGGCTTCTTTCCCATCCAGCTCTCTCCAAAGGGAAGGAGTCAAGATGGCACCAGAGGGACAAGCATACCCCTGATGTCTTTGTTGCCAGCCTGGCTCTGCCAGCCTGGCTCTCTCCCTGGGGAGGAAGCTGAGGCAGCAATGAGGGTGGTAGAGGGGCAAATGTGCATCTTGTAGCTTCATTGCTGTCCCAGCTGTCTCCCTGGGAAGGGAGCCGGGCCAGCAATGAAGCCATAAGGGGCAAGCAGCAGGGGGAAGGTGGGAGAGACCAGTGTTGTTGCCCTGCATTGACATCCCCTCCTCCACACACATGCTGGGTGTCACCAGGCTTGATGGCACCAATGCATGGAGCCTGGAGAAATTGTGCTTGGAAATAAAACAAAGCACTATGGCTAAAATTTATTCATTTTCTTAGGCACAAACAAACACACTTTCAAATGTATGCCTGCAACAATGAGAACTAGTAACTTGCTTTTCCAGGAAGTTCAAATCTTTGCAATGAAGTATATAAATCTAACCAGCAGCCCTGCTTGCTATACTATTTAAGAAAGAGTTTTCTGAATGGTTTCAGAACCATCTGAATGACTGAAGGCAGTTGGAACATCATTATTCATTCTTATAGGAGTTGGAAAACAATCCCCAAAACACTTATGTAGATGGAAGAACATTAGAAGTTGAAAATATTTAAAATAGTAGAAAAATAGTAGAAAAATATGAGAGGGGGAGCATTAATTGTCAAGAAACCCTGATTAGAAAAATCCTGGACTGATGAGAATCTTTACAATTCTGGATGTATTCTGCACATAATTTGTACTTTTTCTTTCATTCTTTCATTCTTTCTTTCTTTTTTCATTTTCTTTTTCTCAGAAGCCAGCAATTTTTTTAAAAAAATATTTATTTAATTTTACACTGGAAATGGTACTTTCGGTGCAATGCTTGTACAGTGCACCTGTGGCATGCACGGATGCATTTTACACAGCTTCCAGCGTACACAGAAGCCGTGCAAGGAGTAAAATAATGGTATGCGCACCTGTGGCACAGAAGCACAGAGCCACCACATGCACGCATCCCATTATTTTCTATGGACCTTGAGCATAGGTGGATTTTCTCTTACACGGGGGGATCCAGAACGAATCCCACATGTAAGGGGAGGGCCCACTGTACAGAAAATGCCATTTCTTCTGCAAAACAAGCACATATGAAATTTGTATAGAATAATTCCCAAACTATGAATAGATTTCAAAGATGGTGTGTTTTTTCAAAGACCTTCTCACATCAGGAAGAAAATTGCTAAATTACATATTTTTTCCTTTGCGAAGAAAAATAGTGAATAATAAGATCCTTAATGAACAGTATAGACTTACTGCTGGGTTAACTTGCATAGAGAACTGCATTGTTTGTCTGGCAAAGCTGGATTTGATTACAATTTCCTCCATCATTTTAATAAGTGATCTTGGCCAAACTACCTTTTACTTCTATTTTGTTGAGTAGTCGTTGCTTATGTCCCATCTGAACATCTGGAAGAATGGTCTTCTAACTCATCTCTATTATGATGACAAATATCATAACATTTTGGTATGAGAGATACGTTAAGATAACTAATAAGATTTTGAATGTGAAATATTATTTAAATAATCAATATGTCTGTCTCTCCTGCTAAATGAAAGTTGAAAATCATCTCATGAGTCCCTCAAACCTAGCAGTAACCAATTATATTATTTCACAGGGGCATACCACCTTGAAAGAGCAAGAAAGAGCATCAAATCTGGATCCCCCTCATGTTTCATGGTGTGTGTGTGTGTGTGTGTGTGTGTGTGTGTGTGTGTGTAAGCTTTGCTGGTTATTCCAGGGCCAGGAATTTTTCCACTCCCCCCCATCCCTACTCTACACTGTTGATTAGGGAATATGACAATTGGCTTGTGGTGGTGTCTTAAATAAGCGGTCACTTGGCGGGTGGTAGAGGGAGAATGTAGAAGTTTCGTTGAACATCCATGGCACTCATTTGATGAAGCAGAGGTCTCTGGAACTGCCTTTACAGAACATGAGACTTGGAAGTAGGGAAGAAGACTGTCCTCGCGGCTGGCTAAAGGGCTTAACCATCACTTTGTCAAGTGAAATGGGAGTTGGATTCTCAGGTTGACCTTCCAGTAGCAAGTGTTTTACCCAGGGGAAACTGGGAAGGAAGTCCAGGAGAGGCCACCTGCCTCAGCTGCTCCCAAACTAGGTTGCTCCCTCCTTTTGCACATCTCAAGGATTCAACCTAAAGAAGTTGATAGTTTATTATTATTATGAATAAAGTGACCCATATTCAACCCAAGTCATATGTGTAGCCTCATTTTTTTCACAGTTGTTGAGCAAATGCCTTCATATGGGATGTGAGGAAGCATCACTCATATGTCTGTTCAGAAAATGTCCTTTTCTGTGCAAAAATTACCCTAGACCCCAAGTTCATTGTTTTCTTTTTGCAGAGAATAAATCCTGAACTGTGAATAGTACTTGAAAATTCTTCAGCTTCCAATGGCTTTCCTGCAGCAAGGATTGAAAGGGTAAAAAAAAATTCTTCCTTGCAAGAATACCAAAACCTAGTGGATGCAGCCAGCCAGGCTATCCCCCCCCCCCGCCCCCCCCCCCTCCGTGCAAGACGATTTTCTGCTCTAACAGAAAATCTTTCATCTATATGGCTGAGACCTGTTTTCCATTATTATTTTAATTATAATGAATAGTGAAGATGTGCAAATCTACAGCGCTATATAAATAATAATAATAATAATTAAAAGACCAGGTGTACACTACATTTAATGTATTGTTTTGGATATATTTTGTAGACAGTGACAGATGTTTGAAGAATCTAGTAGAAAGAAGCATTCACGCTATTATTTCCACTAACTGTCCTTAAATACAGGCTTGTATTTATGAAACTAGGAGCCTTTAGGGCTTTCAAATTTAACAGGAGCAACTTGGTTGATGCTGACAGAGTTCAGGCAGAAATACAATAGCAAGATGAATTGAATAAAATCAAAGTGCAGGACTTTAGAGTGAATCTGTGGGGTCCTCATGCAAGGAGAATGCTTTGTATTCATTTACATAAATATCCCAGGACATAATGCTATTGAGACATCCAATAGCAGAAATAGTATTTTCCTTATCATCCCCATTGTTCAATAAACACATTCTGAAAAGAGCAACCCCTAAATGAAAGGAGGATTTATTTGAACACATAACAAAACCTTTTTATTTTATCTTTTATTATTTGATGATTTATTTATTTTTATTTTTATTTTGTGAAATGTTACCATAGTACTCAGAAAAGGGAGGGATGAAGACAAAATTAAGAAAAGATTTCCTTCAGGATGTCTTATTATTTCTTTGTGTGGTGAGGAAAATACTTTGTGTTATGATAAAAAGAACCACACATAGAATCACATACACAGAGATTTTTAAACCACAACTTGAACCACATAATTAAACTTTATAAAAGCTTTTAAGTCAGTGCAAAATGCCAATCTAAGGTGAGTAATTAGATTCTAATTTGTTCAGAAAAAAAATAGAAACTATTGTAAATTGTAAAATTCTCTCCTTTTGATTCAACAAACAATGAGACAACTCAAGGACACAAACCACTCTTAGTGACACCCCTGAAATTCTATCTCACACCCCATAGGTGTGGGGGCACCCGAGGATGGGAACCCCTGCATTAGGGGAATGACCTTCCCATTGTTTAAAGATGCACATTTTCTGTCAGGATTCAACTGATGTCCACTATTATATCACTTGAAGGATGCGGGCAGGGGAGAGCTATTTTTAAATGGCATTTTCTAAAATTTCAAAAGCAACTCAGAAAAGGGCCTTCTGGGAAAACTAAAATGGCAGACATTCCTACTCCCAAAAGGAGTTCTCCTCATCCCTGAAAAGCAGCCAAATTCAAAATTGGTGAAATGGCCAATAAATTGCCCTTAATGAAGTCCTAGCTGCTGCAGGCAGTAGATGCATACTTGTTGATTTAAATTACTTTACAGCTCTGAAACCAAAACACAAATGAAGGACAAAAGAAGAATGGTGGTGATGGAATAGAGGTGGAAATTCATTTTTTAAAATCTTAAGTCTTAGGTCACTGACATTTTGGAATACATAACTGTAATGCCAACAGGGGGTAGTAAATGAGATATGCCACATGAGGATAAATGCCACAAGGAAGTTCATAGATATGAGGCATAATGAATATGGCAGAGAAGACAGAAGAAATATCCATGGCTACTTAAAAGGAGCAAGTACAGTGGGAGTTAAATTGATAGGGGGTCAATTAGGGTCATTTTCCCCCCTCTGGGGATGCAGTCAATCACCTTAGGCAGACCATTCATCCTTCCTCATGAAGGCATTTCTACACACACTGCAAATATTTACCTGTGTATACTAACAATTTCAGTTGATGTCAGTTATTCTTACAGCAACTGAGATATACAGCCTCTGATGATGCCAGGATTGTTGACTGTGAGGCTAATGAATCAAAGCTGGCAAGTGTGGGGTTATCATAGAATTGTTGTTTTTATGTGAAATTCATTTTTGATGTTTACAGTGGTGGAGGGAAAATAAGAGGACAAATCTTGGTAACATGGCTACTGTAGCTTAAAAAAATGAGTGATGCTGGAGTTGATTGTCATATTCTCTGACATGGAAGTCATGAACCATGTCCCAGTAATAGAATATCCCATTCGTGATGGTAGGTTGGACTTATGGTCACTGTAGCAGAAAAGATTCAGAGGGCACCAGGTTGCCTACTCCTGTCTTATGTTCTCTTCAAATGTTCCTTCATTAAAGAACATGACACACCTGATTCTTCATTTTTGCATCACCATGTCTATCTCTGCCACATTCCACATGTGCAGCAGAATATCTCTTCTACTGATGGAAGCTTCCTACATTTAAAAGCAAGAGCTTAGATACTATTGTTCAGAAAGTGTTTTTATGATGAAAGAGGAGGGCTACATAGCAGTGATGATGAGGAAAAGAAGGCAAAAGCAGCAGTAAAGCAAGGAGAAGGCTGGCTATGGTTTGTCCACGCTGCAGAATTAAAGCAGTTTGACACCACTTTAACTGCCATGATTCTGTCCTAGGCCACAGGCAGTTTGACTCCACTTTAACTGTTCCATCCTTTGAAATCCTGGGATTTGTAGTTTATTGTGGCAGCAGAGCAGGCTGTCAGAAAAATCTATACACCTCACAAAACTACAAATCCCAGAATCCAATAGGATTTAGCCATGGCAGTTAAAGTGGTGTCAAATTGCATTAATTCTGTAGAGTAGATGCAGCCCTACAGAGTCCTGGAATTTGTAATTTGGTGAGTTATTCAGCCTGGTCTGTCAGAGAACTTTTGTGCCTCATCACACTACAAATCCCAGTATTCTGTAGGATGGAGTCATGCAGTTAAAGTGGCAAACTGCTTTAATTCTGCAGTGAGGATACACTCTGGAACACCTATTTCTTAAATACCTCACTTTGAGGAGTCCTCAGAGCAAAAGCACTATGGGGAAAGTGTGGCTTAGAAAATTGTCTGGGTGAGAACTGAGTGTGTCAACCCTCTCAACCCATAACAGACCACTGCACAAATGGTATCATAACATTTTTGATTGCTAAATAGGGGTGAGAAAATAACTCACTGAATCCATATTTAAAGAAGATTCACTAGATCCACATCTCCCAGAAAAATACATTTAAGTTTTTTATAAACACAGATATAATCTGGACTGCTGCTATCCTGATTTCAAAACAACACCTTGCTGTTTAGTCATCCAAATGAAAACCATTACAGACTGGACTATGCCTCCTTTCTTTCTTTTGCAGGACTGATAAGACATGATACCTGACCCCATCTATGCACCCTGTCTTGTGGGCAAGAAAGAATAATTTTCCTGCCAGTACAACAGTGGTGGTAAAACTTCAAAATATATTAAGAGAAACGCTAGATGTATTTTACATTATATCTATTATATACTACCATAGCCTCCCTATGAGCTTCTCTAACATATGAACCCCATTTTTCAAGGAAACACGAGAAAGGCTGTGCTTACCCATTGTATCAAACTGGGTTTATTGACAAATCTACTAGTGTTAGAGAGGTGTTTGTAAGAAACTTCCTTAATCCTTTTGAGTGCTCATGCTTACAACCCATCCCTTCATCAAAGATACAACTGTTTGAAATCGAAGGCAACCTCTGGGTAAAACTAAACTAGAGTGAGTGTTAACACTGTGGAATTTATGATTTGTAGAAAAAGCCAGGTGTCCAGACAGTTTTATTGACGTGTTGTTATGATGTGGAGTGAAGAAATCTTAACAGTGGCAAGAGGGACATGTTCTCTTTGCTTATTGATCTGCAGTCTTCTATGGAAATACCACATTTCTAAATTTCTTGAATGGTTTTATTAATAACAGGCTTAACTGGAATGAAATCCACACTTGAGCCACTCAAATGGATGATGTTGAGAGTAAAAACCCCTACCCATTTCCACAAACACCTTGCTTATCAAATAAAATAAATACATGGCCATACAACTTCTGCAGTAGCAACAAGTTACTGACAGGATTTTATTTTTCTTCATGGCCTGTTTGGCTGAACATACCTTAGTGATATTGAGTATGATTGTGAAACATATTGGGAAACTTAGCAATTCACATATTATAAAAAGGGTGGGGGCACGCATATTGTGGTAGAGAACATCAACTACTAATATCAAAAATCAGAGTACAGGTAAACAAAAACACTAAACCAATATGAATAACATCCTCATAGAATTTAAAGATAATGAGAAAAATATATATATTTGTACAATTAAGCCTAATTGACCAGGATCCAGAAGAACTGAAATCAGGAACATTGTCAGAGAAAAATGCAAAAAGTGAATATCTGTAGCCAAAAGAGAGAGAGAGAGAGAGAGATGAAGGACAGATAAAATTCTTCAAACACTTAATGACAAGTGAGAAGCAAAAGTAAAGTGTGACAGAAACAGAGTCAGAATCTTGAATATAATTGTTCAACAATTTGTGTGCAGAGATAAGAGCTATTGTAATAATCAGTGTAGAGAAATAGAAGGTGACAACAAAAAGGTTGAATAAGAGACATCTTCCACAAGATCCAAGAAATCAATGGTAAATTTAAACCAAGAGTGGGGATGACTTATGGCCAGCAGGGGAATATAGTGAACCCTTGTTATACGCTGGGGTTTGGTTCCAAGATCCCCTGTAGATAACAAAACCTGTAGATGCTCAAGTCCCATTAAATATAATGAAATAGCAAAATGGTGTCCCTTATAAAAAATGGAAAATCAAGGTTTGATATTTAAAATTTATCCTTTTTTTTAATATTTTCAAACCGTGGCTGTTTGAATCCGTGTATAAAAAAATCCCTGTATAAAGGGCTGACTTACAAGGGCAAGTGAAGGAACTAAACAAGATCCTGAAATGTAAAAGTATATCACTGAGCACTAAAGCTAGGATTTCCCCATGACATCATATTTCCCATTTCTATATATGATTATAAAAGCTGGACAATCAAGAAAGTTGATATGAAGAAAATCAACTCATTTGAAATGTGATGCTGGACAAGAGTACTAAGGATACCATGGACTGCTAAAAAGACAAATAAATGGGTCCTAGAGCAAATCAAGCCTGAACTCTTTCTAGAAGCCAAGATGACTAAACTGAGACTGTTGTACTTTGGCCATACCATAAGAAGACTTGACTCACTAGGAAAGACAGTAATGTCTGGTAAGGTAAAAAGCAGTAGGAAAAGAGGAAGACCATATTCTAGATTGATAGACTCAATCAAGGAAGCCATGGTTTTGAGTCTGCAAGATCTCAATAGGGTGGTTGATGACTAGGAGGTGTCTCATTCATAGGGTTGTCATACGTTGAAGTCAACTTGATGGTAGTAACAATGACATGCAGATTAAGTCATTTTGACTTGTGACCCATAGGTGAAGTAAATGATAAAATACACATAAATTGATGTACTTTTAGTCTCGGTATCATCTTTGAAAAATGGATGAGCAGGAGGACATGCTCCATGCCTATACCATTAATGTATGCATGTCTTCAAAGCATTTCATACAGAAGTCTAACTGTAACTTTTTCTTCTTCCCTTCACTTTGGTAAGAGAAAAAAAATGAACTGGTTATATCTGCATAGAATGCCATTAGTTTATGCTTTGGTTACAGATGTAGGAAAATAGCACACACTGTATTGTCTCTTGAAGCTTCAATTAAAGTATATCCTTAGAGCTTCATGCTCAATGAGAATTAAACAGGATCTCAGTGTCAGTAGTATTAATAGCCATGAGATTTTGAACCTGCATCTCTAAACTATCCTGGTCCAACTCTCTAGGTACCATACCTTGCATGGTCATCTAGAAAAATGTGCTAAGTATTACACTGACTGAAAAACAGATACTGCCACAAATTCTAAATGCTGTATGCCCTTGAGGTACAAAATAGATTAGATTCAAACTCATACGTAACTGAAGTGTACATAAATGTTAATGTTTTCAAGCATATCTGGTTTAGCTGGTTCACAGCTAATGACTGGTAATACTTGGCACTTGCAAGCTAGCAATGAATATAAACATGAGCAAATACTGAAACCTGCAAATATATTAATTCGTGTAGTGAATAACACAACAGAGCAATGATGAAACATAGCTGATACTCTGTCTTTGGATGTATAAAAAAGATGCTTGGGGCAACACTTCATAAATTTGTAGGATAATCATTTCCCTTTTTAAAAATAATAACATTTTTCTAGCACATTCTATAGATGTTTTAATTTGCAATGTAGATCAAAGAGGGTTTACAACAGTGGTTTGCTTCATTCTCTTGCCAATAGCATGAATGCACATTTAAAGTTCCATTTAAGAAGGATTTAAAAAGGATAATGTAACAACTTATTAAGTGACAGGTCCAGACTAACATGGCAACTAGGGAAAAATGTTAATAACATTTCTACCAGTTAGATGCCAATCTGTATATTACATTCATAGTGTATAACTCTTTTGTTGCCCCAAATATTATCACCCAACTAATTTTCTGTCCCGAGAAAATGCGTATTTGCTTAAATACCTTTCTTTCAAAATGGACCCAAGCCAACTCATAGAATAGATTAAAATAAACAATGGCTAAAACAGATTGACTATAGTATAAAAGATTTTTTTTTAAAAAAAATTAACTATACATTTAGAAAGATTAATTTAAAATAATTTAAAAGCATTGGAAATGTGTTGTCATTGATATGTGCCTTCAAGTTGTTTTCAGCACTAAGGCAAATCTATCAGGGGGGATTCATGGCAAGATTTGTTTGGTTGGGGAGGATGCCTTTGCCTTGCTCTGAGGCAGAGAGAATGTGACTTGTCATCCAGTGGATTTCCATGGCTGAGTGGTGATTTGAAACTTGATCTCCAGAGTCACAGTCCATATGCTGGCTCTACTCTGAAACATGACTATGAGAATAAAATGCAAAACATACATACCATTTTAATCCTCTTTTGCCATAACAATATATTGACAGAAGCCAGCTTAAATAAAGAGTTCTTTGACTCCCAAGAAAATGAATTATACACTATGTATGTACGGGTCCAATCTGGCCTTCCATGGGAAAAAGTTTAGAAGCAGCCTTTCCAGATATGCCTACAAAAGGAGGTGGATGGGTTGAGAGGAAGCCCTTCATTATGATCTTGAGATTTATATAAGAAAGTATGATCTTTGGGATAGGATCACATTAACAAATAAACCAGTTTACCTCTTTTGGATTATATTCAGGATCCAGGATGCCACAACTGTTATCATACCTAAATCACTGTTGATCTAGGCAGGATGCTGCTGCATGGTTACATTCCGGATTGAAGTCTCACTCAGCCAGCACTTTTTTGAAGTCAGGAAGCTTCTGACGTCAAAAATGAGCTGGCTGAGCATGACTGAGACATGGGATGCATCCGGGCAGTGGCACTCCACCTTGATTGGTGGCAGTTTAGGTATGATAACATCCCAGACCCTGAATTCAAGCTGGAAGAGGTAAGATGGTTTATTTCTTAATGTGATAAATTCCATAGTCTCAAGTCAAACCTTATAAAGCAAGTAGTGCAGAAGAAATAAAGATACCTCTTTTAAGATAGAACACTTGCTATAATGGAAAGCCACAGTACTAGTCCATGAAATGCAGAACTCCATAGTTCCTTCAAAACAAAAACCGAACTGTTATACTGTTTTTGATATCCTCATATATAGTTATCTTCTGATATATACAAACTTTTATATATTTATCAGAACATTAATGACTCTATTTCATTATTGTTATTGATATTACTAATTTTACATAAATTAATTTGTGTTGTGTAGAAATGCCATGGTTCTTCATCCCTATTTCTTAGGCCTGAAATACACAGGCCAATAAATGACTCTCGGCCCAAAAGTGTCCAGAAAGAGCCTGAAGACACAATCCAGTCCTTTGGACAAGATCAAAAAGGAGCTGGAATAATTTGGCTTTTGGCAGCGGCCAGCTCGGCACCACAGTGGCAGCCCTGTTTGCAAGTGGGCCCATGTGGTCACCACAGTCCTGGTGCAATTGCCCCAATCTGTTTCTTCCCACACATCTGATTTGTCCTTTAGATTGAGGGATTGAGAGTCATAGAATCATAGAATCGTAGAGTTGGAAGAGACCACAAGGGCCATCCAGTCCAACCCCCTGCCATGCAGGAAATCCAATCAAAGCATCCCCAATAGATGACCATCTAGCCTCTGCTTAAAGACCTCCAAGGAAGGAGACTCCACTACATTCTGAGGGAGTGTGTTCCACTGTCAAACAGCCCTTACTGTCAGGAAGTTCTTCCTAATGTTGAAGTGGAATCTCTTTTCCTGTAGCTTGCATCCATTGTTCTGGGTCCTGTTGTCTGGAGCAGCAGAAAACAAGCTTGCTCCCTCCTCAATATGACATCCTTTCAAATATTTAAACAGGGCTATCATATCACCTCTTAACCTTCTCTTCTCCAGGCTAAACATCCCCAGCTCCCTGAGTCGTTCCTCAAAGGG
>NC_056522.1:302157550-302170921 GCF_019175285.1 Sceloporus undulatus | reverse complement strand
GAGGGAGTGTGTTCCACTGTCAAACAGCCCTTACTGTCAGGAAGTTCTTCCTAATGTTGAAGTGGAATCTCTTTTCCTGTAGCTTGCATCCATTGTTCTGGGTCCTGTTGTCTGGAGCAGCAGAAAACAAGCTTGCTCCCTCCTCAATATGACATCCTTTCAAATATTTAAACAGGGATATCATATCACCTCTTAACCTTCTCTTCTCCAGGCTAAACATCCCCAGCTCCCTGAGTCGTTCCTCAAAGGGCAAGGTTTCCAGACCTTTCACCATTTTAGTCACCCTCCTTTGGACACGCTCCAGTTTCTCAATGTCCGTTTTGAATTGTGGTGCCAAGAACTGGACACAATATTCCAGGTGGGGCCTGACCAAAGCAGAATACAGTGGCACTATTACTTCTCTTGATCTAGACACTATACTTTTATTGATGCAGTCTAAAATTGCATTGGCCTTTTTAGCTGCCGCTTGTCAGAGAACTCTCTGGGATCACCTCCATCAACCTCTGGTCACTCAGCTCATGATAGTGGTTAATCCATATAATTATTATTATTATTATTATTATTATTATTATTATTTATTTATATTTTCCCTCCTCTCCCGGGTGGATCTAGGTGAGATTACAGCATAATATAAAATATAATACAGTTAAAATGCAAATAATATAAACAGGTTCATAAAATGCAAAAATAGCAATTAACACAGCAATAAAACCAGGATTTCATAAGCAATGGTGGGGCAGAATACTCTCATCCTGTACAGGGAAGTGGATCTATGTTTCACATGAGATCAGGTGGGTATGCTCGCCGGAAGAGCTCTGTCTTAACTGCCCTCGCTGAAAGTTTCCAGGGAGGTGGTAAGATGAATCTCTTCCAGCAGACCATTCCACAATCTTTGGGTAGCTATGCTAAACACTCTTTGGGAAGTTGAAGAGAAATTAGTTGTTAGCTGTAGCAAATTCTTCCCTCTTGTTCTAAGAGTGTGAGGCAGATTATATAGGGAGATGTGTTCTCGTAAGTAACTCTGGCTCAGGCCATGTAGGGCTTTAAAGGTAATAACCAACACCTTGTATTGTGCCCAGAAGCAAATTGGGAGCCAGTGAAGATCTTTCAGAATAGGTGTTATATGGTTAAACCTCGAGGATCTGGTGACCAATCTGGCTGCCATGTTCTGCACTAGTTAAAGCTTCCGAACTTGATACAAAGGTAGCCCCATGTAGAGCGCATTGCAGAAATCAAGACGAGAGATTACCAGAGCATGTACCACAGCTTCAAGGTCCTTTCGGTCAAGGTAGGGATGCAGTTGGCATATCAACCAAAGTTGGTACCAAGCACTTCTGGCCTTCGCATCCACTTGAGATGACAACTGTAGCGATGGATCCAGAAGTACTCCCAAACTGCAAAATTTGTCCTTCAGTCAGTGTGACCCCATCCAGGACAGGTTGGCAAATTTCCTTCCCCGGACCTGAGGATCCTATGGCAAGTATCTCCATTTTCTCTGGATTCAATCTGAGTTTGTTTTCTCTCATCCAGCCCATTACCGACAAAGGCAGGGTCAGAGGAGAGCTTCCATCCTTAGTCACTGTAGCAGTCGGAAACATAGAGAAACATATGTGGGTGTCATCAGTATACCAACACCACACCCTAGGTCTCCGGATGATCTCTCCCAGTGGTTTCATATAAATGTTAAACAGCATAGGGGACAGAATGGTGTCTTGCCAGCTCTCTCCTGGAGGAGCAACTGTCCCCCAGCCTTACCATCTGGAATCTACCCGAGAGGTAGGAATGGAGTGCAGTGCCCCCAATACCCAACTCCCTCAAGCATTCCAAAAGGATACCATGGTTGATGGTATCGAATGCCGCTAAGATGTCCAAGAGCACCAACAGGATCATATTTGCCCTGTCGATACTCAGACGGAGATCATCAACTAAGGCGACCATGACCATCTCAACTCTGTATCCTGCCCTGAAGCCAGTCAGATCAACTTTAATATTTAAGCATCCTTAAGTACGACATTCCAGGATATTTATATAGGAAATGAGTGGGCTCTTTTGGTACTTATTTATTCATATATATATTCATAGATGCATTCCCTTTATGGGGACATACAAACATGGCAATATCTGGATGTTAGACTCCATCATATTGCATTGCTTTGCATGTAAGGCATCATTACAGCATATTTTGCACTTTGAGTTAGTTTGCAGCAAATTGAAGTATGCCAGGACAAAAGGTGAACATGAGAGGAGGGGAGGTATACTGTGACATTTTAAAAGCACATCAAAAGTGAGAGGACAGTAATAGACAATCCTTGCCAAATCAGGACATTTGGAAAGTATGCAAAATATGATAACTTGAAGTAGCAGCTGATATATGTTTACAGAAGGACCATGGTCTACTGGAGACGTCATCCTTTTTCTCACTAGTGGGAGCAGTATACTCTGGAAGGATACAGAGGATAATTTACTCTGTTGTCACACCTGGTTATGGAATGTCCTTCCTTGTAGAATGCCCAATTAACACCAACACTAACTTCACTATTATGACCCCATTCTACTCCAATAATAAAATGTTGCAAGTAACTTTGCTAACTAGACACAATTAGCTCCTGGTTTGCGGTGCTGAAAAGTATACTATAGGCTTACAAGTCTCTAGGCTGCCAATCAGTAATAATAATGATAGTTTAAATTTTATTGGAGTAGATCATACAGTAAATGTGATGAAACACTTGGAAAGGATATTATCACAAATTATTTTTTTAATGTAATTATTTATAATATCCTCAAACCATTCTACTCTTGGCTTCCTTTGATTCAATATTAATTTTGGACAGAGACTTGTTATTTTTTGTAGAAGGGCTAAAAGACTTATTGTAGAAAGCCCTTGCCATTTGCCTTCTCACTGCAGAACTGATGGCATTTCCCTCATGAGAAAATGAGAAATGAAGGGAGGGGAGTGTGTTTGTTATTCAATGGCAGAACATATTTTTCTGGTGAATATCTGTGTGGTTACTACATTTTAAGAACTCTGTTGTAAAAGCATACAATGTAGGCAACTTCCTTACACAATCCTACCTTGGCTTTAACGTAGAAGGCTCTTCTCCAGGTTTGTAGAGCCTCAAAGGCCTATCTAAGAATAAGTAAGATAAGTGGCTGTTCCCTTTTTAGGGAGACTAGATTGCCTTTCCCACAGATACTTATGGGAGCCAATATGGTGTAGTGGTCTAGGAGACTAGTGTTAAAATCCCCATTTAGCCATGGAAACCCACTGGATGACCTTGGGCAAGTCATACTGTCTCAGCCTTAGAGGAAGATAATAGCAAATCTTACCTGAATAAACCTATGTTAGGTTCAGAATCAACTTGAAGGCATGTAAGAACAACATGCCCCCACACCACTGATAGGCTTTCAAGAAAATACTTTTAATAGTGTATTGTGCTATTTTTATTTATTCATTTAAAAAAAATTGCTGAAAATCATTTTAATTCAGTAATATTAGAGATCATTTTGTTACACTGGTATGTTCTTATCTATGACTTCACTTTTTTTCATCTGTACTTCAATCTGTTTCATTTGTAAACATTATATGAGAGTAGAGTGTGTTGGATGAGATTGACAGGTTGGATCTGCCTCAGCCCTGTCTACCTGGCTGTTTGATGCAGCACCAATCCAGATTGGAGGAGGAGGGGAGCTGAGTCATTATAATTTATAGCCCTCGCAAAGAAACCCATCCTCCCTAGCATCACATTTGAAGGTTTGCACCATGTGTTAGGCCAGAGGGACAGAAAGGGTGTGCTGCTCTACTCTTCCTTATAATTGTAACAGAAATTTCAGGAAACTTAAAGATCTAGGCCTGGCATAGCAATGATTGACAAGAGGAAATAGTAAATTTAAAATCCATAAGTTTATTTCCAATTGTCGACAAAGGAAAACATTGAACTCAGTGGAATTCAAGTTCCAAAAAGCTGAGAACCCCAAACAAGACAAAATGGCTCTTTTTATATTATTCAAGACAAAGGAGCTTCTTCAATACACCTGATTGGCTGATTACAATTTAAACATACAGAATTCTTACAATCAGAACAGAAATACATGCATACATTAAAACTGCATCATCACTCCTTACCCCCTCCTTTAGGAATTTAGTAGCTTTCCTTCTAAACTTGCTTCTGAACATCAACAATGTATCCTTATCTTAAATTGTGTATATTATGTCTAATTTTGTTGGTGCCAGCTTCTTACGGGTCATGATGCTCTTTTTACTCCTTTGCTCTAATTTTTTTCTAAACTCCAAGCCTCTATTTTAAAAACCTATTTTTCTTTAACCAAAGCGACTCAATGTTTCTATGGCTTTTTATTTCAACAAGGAATTTCCACCACATAATCAAAATCAGTCGGGGCTCTGCAGGTGCTGGACCAGCCCCTACATGCTGTAATGGCATGGGTAAAGGCCAAAAATATTGAAACTGATTGTTCTTATGTCTGGGAAATTGAGTAAGGGGCTATACAGATTGGGAGAAGACTTGCTCCCCCATATGGAGGCCGCAGCAGACAAATGCTGCGGCCTCTGCGAGTCCTAAAAATAACTCACTCCCAGCGGGTTCTTTTTGCACCACACGCAGGGCGCCATTGACATGCTCACATGTAATGATGGCGTCCACGCGGCACAGCGCTGTTTGGGTTCTGCGCGGACGTCATCGTTGCATACTCTGTATGGACGGGTGTGCGCAATCATGGCGCCTGCACACCAATAGTAGGGCTGGGTACATGCGGACATACAGCCCTACACAACCCCAATGTCGGCCCCAGGCCAGCTCAAAGTGTCGATCTGTACTGGGCATAAGTTACCAGTTCTGGATGAGGTTACACAACTTCTGAAGGAATAGGTATATATCTTGCAACCATTCGTTGATCTTTCAGAGTAACTTGAGTTCCAGGTAGACTCTGTGGAATACCAGCTACTATATCTGCATCTGGCTCACTCTATTCTAGGAGTGGAAAACTGCTGGAGGTTTTGGGAGGGGTAGATTTCTGGAAATACCCAGAGTGTCAAAATCCCCCCTCCAAATAAAGCTGAAAGAAATCAGAAGTCCACTTCTGTTTTTGACTACACACACACAATCACACATTAAGTACTGGAAGGAGATCTTGCAACCTATTTAAAGGGTAAATTTCTATGGGGGGTGGGGCAGAAAAAATATTCTAGAGAATTTGCATGAATCAAAGGCTTAAAAACAAGATTTGGAGCACATGAGTCCCTAGAGCATATCTTTGCCCACCAGAGTCAGTCTGCACTGACAGTCAGCTGTTCTCCTGGATCTCTGGCAGATGTTTGCCTCACCACCTGCTGTCTGATCCTCTTTTAAGTTTCAGGGCTAAAATTGAGACTTTTCTGCATGCAAAGTCTGGAACCTACTCCTTGATTGATTATACACCCAGTTAGTTACTCAAAGTGCATCCTTTAAAGGATAAGCAGTTTCACGTCATAAAAAAACATGATTTTTACTACAAGATATCATTGCAAATTTGTTTTGTACTGATGCTATTGTCTTGCAGCTTTCAGTGCTAAGAAAATGGGTTCAGCAGTCCACAAAGAAAGAAAGCATAATATGAGCTACACTAACTTTATTACCATAGTAACAAGATCACCCTTCAACTTTCTCTTTCCAACAACTTATCCCTCCCCACTCTTTCCCACCACTTTGTTGTTGTTGCTATACAGTGGATGCATGTGTGAGAGCTTCTTTGAAAAGAAAGATCAGTGTGAAAGAAATACAAGAAAGCAGAGGAAAACAGTAGCTATAAATACATTTCTTCATTGATACAACATTTGTTTATGATAACAATATATGGTACCTTCTAAAAGCTTCAAATGTGTATTTTTACTCTTTCCTGCAAATGACTTCCAAAGACCAAAAATCATAAGGAGATAAACATGAAACCCAGCACAGCTAGATCGGTGTTAATGAATGTCAGTTTCTGATCAGAGTCTTGTTTCATTGCTTGCCAAGATACGTCAGTTGTCATGGTGATTTGATGCTTCTCTTTATTTCAACAGTTGCCTTTAAATTCAGAAGTATGTTGCTTGATCTGGCTTTGTAACACCTATTTTCCTACTGCTATGGAAAATAAGCCCATGGAAGAGTGCCACAGGTTTTGTAAAGATTGAGTGAAGAGGCTGAACATTTTTCTCATATGATAGTGAGTTTTTCATGAAGTAAAACAAAAAGTACAGGGATGTGTGTGTGTGCCTGCAAGTCACCTGTCAACTTATGGTGACCCCATTAATTTCAAAGGGCTTTCTTAAGCAAGATATATTCAGGTGGTTTTACCAGTTCCTTCCTTTGAATTATAGCTTACAGTGCTTGGTATCCATTCATGATCTCCCATCCAATACTAGCTTGAGCTGATGCTGCTTAGCTTCCGAGATCAGATGGCATCTGGTTCCTTAGTTTAGGATATTTATTTATAAACCTCTTTCTAGTTTCTGCCTATCCTAAGGAGAAGGCTAATGGAGAAAGGTGTGAAACGTACCTTTGGTGACATCGACACAAACTCTCCTTGAAGTTGCCTTAAAAGTTTCAAGATATTAGTGATAGCTTCCAGTCCAGCTCCTTTCCTTCAGAATACTAGTGTTCCACATTGGGGCTTAAAAACATTTTCTTGTCCTCTCCAGAATGAGATTAATGAGCACTGGGTTAGCTTGACCTCCTCCAGAAACCATTTAATCTGATGTGCTTTAGGATCCTTTTAAATTCTGTGGCATTCTGGTGTTTGTAATTTGATGAAATACTAGAGCTCTCTGGCTGAGAATTCTAAATACCCCTCTCTAAAAAGCAAACCCCAGGATTTCACAGGAAGGAACCATGGCAATTAAAGTGGAACAATAAGGTGCAGTGGCAAAGGGCTCTTGATCTAGGTATATTTGTGACTAAACAGAATTAGGATGATGCACTCCAGAATTTGGTTTTGGCTGAACTACATTCACAAAGGAGATAACTGATAAGCTCATGTTCAAACAAAAGCAAGGCAGGGTGTATAAAAAAGAAAGTATGATAATTTATTTGCTTAATGTCCAATTCTTTGGAGAGTATCTTCCACAACTCCAGATATTTATGTTTGAAGGATGTATGTACACTTTGACATGTTGAACAATGTGTTCTATATGTTTAAAGAGAACTTAGCTGACTTCATGTTTTTCAGTTTAATGTATGTAATGGAATTTTATTTGCATTTTACAGTGTAGCCCCTGAAAAAAAAGGACAATTTGGATTAAAGCCAAAACACATTTGGGTTTTTCAAGAAATAAGAAAATAAAGAGGTGACTTTCTATCAACATGTTGAATTTGTCTCCTATTTTGTTTTTGTTGAACTATATGTACAAGAACGTATCAGACAACGTATGATAAAATGATATCCAATAATAAAAAAGACAGAAGAACGAAGGGAAGTTGGGGTATTCTATATGGGGTCCATATTAACAGGGGCCAAGTGAATCAAGTGAGTTTTTAAAGCTGTCAAGATGGGTGATGTTCTGGATCTCTTCCGACAAGCCATTCCATAGTTTGGGAGTGGAAGATGAGAAGGCCTCCTGGGTAACCACAGGCAATCTGGTCTTATTGGCTGCAGAAAGTTCTTCCCAGAGGACCTAAGCGCATGACATGGATTTACGGAAGAAGGCAATCCCACAAGTATGTTGGACCCAAGCTATGAAGGGCTTTATAAGTTATTACCAACACCTTGTATTGTGCCCAGAAACCAATAGGCAGCCAGTTAATACATTTCAATATAGGTTTTATGTTGTCACCTCTAGCTGTCCCAGTGAACAGCCTGGCTGCTATATTTTGAACGAATTGAAGTTTCCAGACTAGGTACAAGGGTAGCTCCATGTAGAGCATGTTGCAGAAGTCAATTTGTGAGGTTACCAGCACGTGTAATACCTTTCAGTGACCCTAATTTCAGGAAGGGACACAGCTGGCATATCAGCCGAAGCTGATAACAAGGACTCCCGATCATCGCATTTACCTGATTTGACATCAGGAACAATCAATCTAGGAGCACTCCCAAGCTGCGAACACAATTCTTTAAAGGAAGTGTGACCCCGTCCAGGACCAGTTGACTTATTCCTATACCTAGGTTAGGGGTCCCAACAGCGAGTACCTCAGTCTTGTCTGGATTCAGTCTGTTTTTCCTCATCCAGTCCCTTACCACTTCAAGGCATTCATTAAGAGAAAAGATGTCATCCTTGGTCAGAATTGTCATCCAAGGTGCGGAGAAATATATCTGGGTGTCATCAGCATACTGATAACACCCTGCCCCACATCTCCAGATGATCTCTTCCAGCGGCAAACTGGAAGTCATTGCAGTTCCCATTAAACCAGTGTTTTATGGTCTCTAATACATATATCCAAGAACAGGTACTAGCTGAAGCTTCCAAACACTTTTCAAGGGCAGATACATGAAGATTTTATTGCAGCAGTCCAATCAGTAGGCAACTACTGCAAGAACTACTTTGACCAGATTCACCCCCTCCCCCCCCCCTTTCCAGGAAAGTATGCAGCTAGGAGACCAGCCCAAGGCCACTTGAATTTCCAGTAGCAGCTCTGGATTCAAGAACATTTTGAAGCTATGAATCTTATCTTTCAAAGGGAATGTAACCCCATAAAGAAAAGGCTGTGACCTCAAGCTCAGATAAGCCATCTAGTCACCAATAGCACTCTTAATTTGGGGTTAAACAGACAAGCAAAATAAAGTTGCTTCCAGCAGCTTTGAAAGCAGGGAGTTTTGATGACATACCAGGTGAATACAGGTTGAAAGCTAAATGAAGCCATGCTCTGGGGCTAAAAGCGAGAGCAAAAAGAAGCTGGGATACTCTAACTCAGCATACAAAATGTACATCTTTGTACTTGCATATAAATTGCCTGACACCTGTGCAAGACTGCAGCAAAGGAAAAATGTGATGGCTAATAATGTAATGGATGTAATTACAACATACATAAATCTTATCGTCCAACAAGGGGCCATGGAATGATGGTGGGTCAAGGGAGTATGTATGTGGGCCCTTTATGATTGTGTTTTGCCACTGGGAACTCTGACTCACTAATGCATTATACAGGCTGTGCATCGCACATGAGTCTATGTGACTGATCATATGGGTGTGTTTCTAATGGAATGGATCTGAATGAGAAGAGGGAAATAACTGGAGATTGCTGGTAGTGTGATTGTGCCAGGGTGCACATCATGGTGGACAGGTGGCAAAATAAAAAAAAATCACACTGCACAGCTGAATGTAATGCTGTATGGACAGTCCAAGGCGGTATGGGCAGTGTGGATGCCAGGGTTTTGAACCAGTTTTAGATAACATGGGATGGAGCCACTCTTTCCAGCCCTTTGTTTAGTCTGAGCCTTCATTTGCCTTTGTGAGCAATGTTTTATAAATTGTGGGTGTCAATGATATCATGTTGCCATCACCCAGCCACACTATACAGAATCCTTAGTAATTTGTTTTGTATTAATGTTACTCATAAATCTTAATTCCTGTATAACAATGAAGGTAATGGTAATAGTTGTGACATAATTAACTAGCAAAATTAAAATTATACCTTTAAATTACAATATCGTAAGCACAGACTAAATGTATTTACATGGAAATAGTTTCAAGTGGTTAAAGTGGAAATTTGGTAAGATATTATGTTTTCAAAGAAAATGAAAGAAGAATATTTTTTTCAAAAATTCCTTTTTTTCAAAATATTTTTTCCAAAAATAATTAAAAGAAAAAAAAACAGCTGATGCCTCTTCTTTCTTCCACTGAACCTCACCTCACTCGCACCATCTTTTCTGCTGAGCTCCAGCATTTTAAAGGGATGCAGGAGAATACCTCAGCCTGTTTCTGTCAAAAGATAAATGTTTGGAGAACAGTGTTGTCAATTTCCCTTAGGGTGTCATCCGGTGCAGTCTGCACCCCCGGCAAAATCTAATGACATCCCTGGTGGGTGTTACAGTGATAAGTGCAGCCCTTCAAAGTCTCCAATGCACCCGTACCAACCTAGGACAAATGTCCATCTCTGCATTAGAAGATTTAAAGTGCAAGGCAAACAAAACCAAGTTTTTTGATGTTCTGAGATTTTAAGGGGAGGCCCTATGGGGATGTAGGGAAAGGATTTCTCTAAAGTAACTTCTCCAGGATGTGGAACTTTTACCAAGGAAATTTAAGCTGTATCTCTTCCTATTCTCTTTCTTCCAGCAGGAAAATATGTTTTTAAGATAGGTCTTTGGCAACCAATCTCATTGCATTACAGTGTGTGTGTGTGTTTTAAAGTGTGTGTATGCACTGTCTCCTTTTTCTTTGTATGTTTTAAGATTGTATTTTAAACTGTTTATGCTTTTATTCATGTTATGTCTGTACTGAATTCATTTTACTTCATTATAAGTGGTCATGGGATATGAGTTGAATATGTAAATAAATACATAAATAAATAGATTGAAGCAGTGGGTGAGCCTATCCTTGATTGTGCTTGAAAATATTTGAACAGTAGTTCTCATTTGTTATCTTATTTTTGAAATGTAATTTTGATGTCCTTATATTTCAACAGTGTAAATCACTGCAGGAGTTACATGTAATTGATTACTTCCAAGCATTGTTCCCATCTTACTCTGAGGTGAAGTACAATTAAGATAATCATAATAAGATGATTTCCTGCTTGGCATTGCTGATCTATAGATGCCTTCTCCTCCACTTAAACCTCATTTACAGTATGCCAACTTTGTATTGATAGATGTCAGAAATAGGTTTCTTCTTAGGCTGGGAGATTTGGAACATGTACCAGTTCTGCACATGTTCTTTCTTGGCCTCCCACTCCCCAACTGCTATAACATTTGAGAAAAAGGGAGAAGAATGGGACACATTCACACACAAATGTTCATGACGATTGACAAGTGTGAAAATAGAGTGTTTGGCAAAATGAGGGCAAATGGGTGTTGTTGTTGTACTGATCTTTAATGTCTGCTCTATCTGGCCTCAGATACTCACAGCATTCAATATGAATGCAGATATAAATATTTGGGGATGGTTTTTGTAGGGAAGTGATTCTTTGCTGATTTTCTTTTCAAAGTATGTAAATGAGTAATTTTAGCAATATTATTCTTCAGTGAGAAGAATTTTCAATTCCAGCCTTCTTCTGTACAAAATTCATATGCAGGATTTTTATGCAGAAATCAGCACTTTATGCACAAAAAAACAAACAAAAAAAAACCCCTCTTCCCTGAGTAGAAAATTCTCCTTCTGCACAAATATACTACATGCATTTCTTTCAGAGAACATGTTCCAAATTGTAAAGATTCTCAGAAGTCCAAAATTGTTTTCATTAGGACTTCTTGGCATTTGAGAAATATGCTTTTCAACTTTCCTTCCTTGGTTTTAGAGATAGGTCATAGATTTACAGACTTACAGAATCATTAAGTTGGATGAAGCCACATGGGCCGTTGAGGCCAACCCCTATACAGTGCAGGATCTCTAGCTAAAGTACCCCCAACAGATAGTTGTTGAAACTCTTTCTGAAGACATCCAGAGAAGGAGGCCCCACCACTTATTTAGGCAATTGGTTACATTGTCGAACCATTACTTCTGACATTCAATTGAAATTTTCCAACCTGTAACCAATAGGCGTGATCCTGCCCTCTGAGAAAAGCTTGTCTCCTCATCCCTATGACAGCTCTTGAAGTATCTAAAGAATGCAATTGTACCATTCTCCAGTCTTCTCTCCAAAAAACCAAACATGCCCATCCCTTCAACCTATTCTTAGATCTTTTGTTCTCTAAACCTTTTATCATCCTTGCCCCCCTTCTCTGAACCTGCTCAAACATGTCTATATCATTCATAAAATAAGCCAGAACTGAATGCAGTTCTCCAGATCAAGCCTAACCAGTGTAACATATAATGGGACTACAGTATTACTTCCCTTGACCCGTAAATTATGCTTCTATTAGTGCAGGCTAAAATAGTATTTGCCTTCTTTGCTTCAGCATGACACTGTTGACTCATGTTCAATTGCATCATTATCATTATTATTACTATTAAAAGAAAGATAAATGGGAGTGCCATGTTGAGATTCACAACTGCTTGCTGTCATAGTCAACCTTTAGCAACAAGTCATGTTTGTTTTGGAGGTTATGATGGAATTGTGGTTTGGTAACTGTGGACCACTCCTAATAATGACCAGAAATGGCAAATGATGGTTATTTCTTCTTCTCTATCATCTAACATCTCTGCAACTGACAAGTTTGATTTTTGAAGATTGTCTGAACAATACTGGTTTATTTACTTATTAAAGTATTTATTTTCTACACTTTCATAATGAGACCTTAGAGTGGCCTCCAAGGTTATTTGCCTTTATTTTATCAATCACCCTGACTTCTCTTCCTCTTTCTTTTCTCTCTCTTTCTGCTTACCTACAGAAAGAGAAAAGATGTGATTGTGTGCACAAATTGTAGAATACTTAATGGCAAAAATGTTTGCAGCCTTGCCCTTTCTATGCCACACTGTCACAGTCGGGCCTGGACAATTGGCTTAGGGTGGTGTTTAAATAAGTTGTCTTCTGGCAGATAGTGGGTGGAGATTATGAATATGGTGAGCACCTAGGTCACCATTTTGGTGATAGGGAGGTCTCTGGAACTACCTATTTTGGTTTTGGTTATGGGGAGGTAGAGAAAGGGGCTTTTCTTGAGGCTGGCCTGAAGCATAAACCCTCTCTTTAAGCCCCGGAGATGGGGAGAGGGATTTTCTAGCTGGCTGTCCTGATGTGGGCTTGCCAGGGAGTAACCCAGCTTTTGGGTTCTCCTTGGGACTCAAGGTGTTCTTGCCCTGGGGAAGCAGCAGTGGAGGTCTGGAGTCCTGCTGCAGCTACTCCCATACTAGGCTATTCCCCCTTTAGTTACAGTTCTCCTAAGAAAACAGAAATTTAAACAACAATGGGTTACTTAAAATGTCCCTTGTTTCAAACTCATTATCTGTGTCTGGTTTCTTTATTCGCTGGTTATTCAGCAATATATAATGGCCAAAAATGTTTGCAGCCTTGCAGCCTCTCACTGGCCCTGAGAATCCTCAACAAACTGCATCTGGACATGTCAGCAAAGAGATTTTATTCAGGTCTTCAGGAAAAAGTTCTCATGGGGAGTGAGGAGAAGGAAACAACCCTCCTTCCTAGCCAAACCTAAATGTTCACAGAACTGACCTCTCCAGACCTGCACTCCTGTGAACAACCCACCAACTCCCCTGCTTCCTCATAAAACAGTGATGGGAAATCCATAGCTTCCTCCAATCCATTTCTGTAACCCAAACAAAGCTCCTCATTAGCCCCTCCAGATGACCAGATTTTT
>NC_056522.1:301993253-302154499 GCF_019175285.1 Sceloporus undulatus | reverse complement strand
CAGTCGTACTAGGGTTGAGGGGCGTCAGGAGTGACGCCCCTTCTCAACCCTAACACGCCCTTCCTATCCTAGCACACCCCTTCGGCGCGTCAGTAACGGCCTATGTCATTTCTCTTGAGAGAGAGATATTAAATGTGGAGGTGCTCATAACAGAAACAATAATCCCAATATAGAGTCAACATGGGTTAAATATAATGGACTTCAGCCCCAATGTTTTATGAGGTAAATACTCAAAGCCCCTAGGCAGGTGGGAAAATCAGACAGATTCATTTTTTATGTCATTCTTATAGAAATATTTCTGATTGTTGGTCAAAACCAGATGTGGACTTCTTAGGATTTCTAGACTGATCATGAGAATTGTATTGAGATGGACTAGCCAAAACTTCATACCCATCAAAAAATCAACAATTGGAATTAGACTTAGAAGCTAGGGAAAGATAATTGCAGCCAATAAGAAGTCAATATGGCTACCTATAGAACACTGTTTTGTTTATATTTTAATCACTTGCATTTGAAACTCCTGTAGAAATGCAGAATTCAGAATGTCACATTAAGCAGTTTATAATACAATAGACAAGCAGTTTCTTTTGAGATTACCATTACAAATGAATAATATACTGAATGAAGGGCATCTAGTGGTACATATTACTGTAAATTATAATCAGAGAAGTAATAAAGACAGAGTGTTTTCTTGAAGTATAAATCCTTATTCTTATGCTCATACTGTCAGAAGTGTATGGCAGCGAGACCATGTCTTCAATGGAGTCAAACTATGGTTTGATGTCACATGTGTTCAGCACTTCCAGTTCCCTGCCTCTAACTAGACACAGTGACAGTTTCCTTGGAAGCCATGATTTGTGGTCAGACTGAAAGTCAGCCAGTCACATTGTGGGAATGAGTGGAGTGGGCTCCCCCCCCCATAGAGTTTACTAATTTCTCCATATCAGGGAAAAACAGAACTTTATATAAAGGAGATCTTAACATGGAGAAAAACCCAAGGCTTTGAATGATTGACTCTAAAAAATCTGACTTTCAATCACTGTGTAGTCAACCCTGTTAGCATTGTATTAGGCTTGTCACTCTCTGCCAAAGGTCCCCAACTTTCACATCTCTATGGCAGGAATGAACAATACTTTTTGTTACACAGAGAACAGCAGTATCTATTGAATCCTGCTTGCAATGATGACTGAGAATTTGCAGTAGCTTTGTTTGATAAGAATTAACCAGCTGTCTTCCCTGGATGCACCATCGGTGTCTGAAGCCAATATGTCCAAGACTGAGCTCTTGCTTTCCCTCCTAACCACCTTCACTATTCCTTTTCTATTTCCATCATAACATCTCGATCCAGCCGGCCCAGGAAGCCGTAGTTTTGGTTTCATCTTTGACTCCTCTTTGTCATTTATCCCCAGATTCACACTACAGCCAAAGTCTGTAGATTTTTTCTCTATAATATTGCCAAAATCCTCCATATCTCTCAGCTTCTACCACAAAAAGACTGGTCCATGCCCTAGTGGTCTCACGCTAGACTACTGTAACCTCCTCCTGGCAGGGCTTCCTCTCTCTCACCTCCACCCATTAATTTCTGTTCAGTTCAGCTGCACGCATTATTACACTCGCTTGCCGTTATGATCATGTCTCCCCTCTGTTGTCTTCCCTTCACTGGCTCCCTCTTCCTTCCGCATCAGGTACAAACTTTTGCTACTCACTTTTAAAGCCCGATGGGCTGGCCCTTCTTATTTAACTGATCTTCTCTCTCCCTACATCCCTACTAGCACTGTCCACTCTGGTAGCCAAGTCTCCTCTCTCAACCCAGGATTTTCTCTGCCCCGTCCCGGACCCATCCCTTTCTCTTGCTGCCCTTCATTCCGGAACCTTCTTCCTCTGCATGCACAGCTCAACATTCCCTAACCAGCTTTAAGGCTGAGCTGAAAACCATATTGTTTAGGAGGGAAGCGTTCTCAGGGAATTTGTGATTATCATCTGGCTGTCTGGTAATGTTTGATGTGAAGTGATTTGCTTTTATATTTTATGTTTTTAATTTGTCTTTTCTTTTCTACATGGTAATTTTATCTACTCCTTTATTTAGTTGCTATTATCTTAGAGTGTACACCTTGGGCAGGCTTTTATATACTCCTTAATTTTACCGACTTTGTACAGTGCTGTGTATAATTACAGTGCTCTAGAAATAAAGTTTAATAATAATAATAATAATAATAATAATAATAACCAAATGTGTAAATTTCTTCATTTTGAAATGGAAAGGACTATCCAAATATGTTCAAAATATGGACAAAGAGAAACTGGCAGCTATCTCTAATAGTTGCAAATATTTTCCTGACATAATATTAATTATTTTCTTAAAACATTTTTACACCCTGCCTCCATTTACATCCATTTCTACCAAACATAAATCAGACAGATATGCCTACAATGCATTTATATTTGGGTAGGATGGGGCAAAATTTAAAAAAATTCAAAACAAATACAAAGTGTAACAATAAACTTCAAGCGATACACAATAAAAATAAAATAAGATAAAATAGAGTAATATAAAAATACACTTTCCTGTGTATATGACATTATTTGTTCAAAATTTTAAAAGATTTCAAAGCCCAGTAATCTGTGATGGTCAAATATACTTTGTGTTGTTTCACAATAACATGTGGCCAGACTTCCTCAACACTCTCTTGAATAGGAATGTAAATCTTCATATTTGCCTTCCCACCAGCAAAAATAAATATGTTACACACACACACACACACATCAGTACAAAACTGTGCAATTTTAAAAGACTATTCACAGTTTGGGACTTATTCTGAACAAAAAGAAAGAAGCCCTTCCTCCCTTTTCTTAGAAAAGGGGTGTTCCCTCCCTAGGAGACAGAATTCCAAAATACTATTTCCTCATGTAAGAGATTCATACAGCTTGACCCCAAAGGATTGAAAGAAAAGCCATATAGGCTGGGTTTCTTCAAAGTTTGATGGGGAAAAAAATAAAAGTAAATTTAAAAGTTCCAGAACAGAAAAAAAAATCTAACGCTCATGAAATTTCTCACATGGGACCATATATTCCAAAATTGCTAGAGAGTTTCATTTAGAATGAAATCCCAAAGTAATTTTTCATATTCCAAGGGATGTAACTATTGCTTTTGTTTAGTAATATTGTTTTAAAAGAAATGTAGCAAAATTTGTGGGATCTCTAGGTCTGCTGTAACTTAGAGCATTATGTGGAAGAGGAACAACTACAACTTTTTAAAAAGAAGCTGCTTTCTCTTTTCTGCTCAAAATAGTATTCAGTTAATTAACAGTAAGCCAAGCAGTGACTGAGCATCCTTTCAAATCAGAGGGAAGAAAAGCCACTCAATGACACAGCTGTCATTCCTCGCTTGAATTAAAGCTCTTGCTGTTTGCTCAAGAGTGACTGTGCTGGTGTGAATCACAGACACAGTGTGTTGTCATCTAATGCTGCTACCACTTTCTTTTGAAACTGGCATTACATTGTCCTTGACCAAGAATATTTCTCTCACTGAAATACTCTTTGCTCATGGTAGATATTTTCTTTTCTTTTTTCCCCTTCTTTTCTTTTTTACAATATTTTTATTTGTTTTGTTACAGTAACATTTTGTATACACAATTATTATGCTTAACTATATGATAACATAAATAATCTTATTTACAATACACCTTTTGTTTCCTTTTCCTTCTTATTCTTCCAACTTCATAAAATCATAGAATCATAGAATCAAAGAGTTGGAGGAGACCACAAGGGCCAGTCCAACCTCCTGCCATGTAGGAACTCTCAATCAAAGCATCCCTGACAGATGGACATTCAGCCTCTGCTTAAAGACCTCCAAGGTGGGAGACTCCACCACTCTCCGAGGGAGTGTGTTTCACTGTCGAACAGCCCTTACTATCAGCAAGTTCTACTAATTTTAAGGTGGAATCTCTTTTCCTGTAGCTTGCATCCGTTGTTCTGGGTCCTAGGCTCTGGAGCAGCAGAAAACAAGCTTGTTCCATCTTCAATATGACATCCCTTCAAATATTTAAACAAGGCTATCATACCACTCTCTTCTCCAGGCTAAACATAACCCGCTCCCTCAGTCTCATAAGGCAAAGTTTCTAGACCCGTCACCATTTTGGTCGCCCCCCTTTGGACATGCTCCAGTTTGTCAACATCCTTTTTGAATTGTAGTGCACAGAACTGGACACAGCATTCCATGTGGGGTCCAACCAAGGCAGACTAGAGTGGACTATTACTTCCCTTGATCTAGACACTATATGCCTATTGATGTCAGCCAGGTGTCCCCCATCCTCTATGTACGCATATTATTTCTTCTACCTAAGTACAGTACTTTACATTTCTCTGTGTTGAAATTCATTTTGTTACAATTGGCCCAGCTTTCTAATCTATTAAGGTCAGTTTGAATTTTTATCCTATCCTCCAGGGCATTAGCTATTCCTTCTAATTTGGTATCATCTGAAAATTTGATAAGCATGCCCCCTATTCTTTCATCTAAGTCATTGATAGAGATGTTGAATAGCACTGGGCACCCCACTAGTCATTTCTCTCCAGGATGAAGAGGAGCCATTGCTGAGTACCCTTTGGGTTTGGCCAGTCAACCAGTTACAAATCTATGTAACAATTGCCTTGTCTAGGTCACATTTTACTAGCTTGTTTGCAAGAACGTCATGGGGGACCTTGTCAAAGGCATTACTAAAATCAGGATATGCAATATCAACAGTGTTCCCATCATCTACCAAACTGGTAATTTTATCCAAAAAAAGGATCAGATTAGTCTGGCATGACTTGTTTTTCAGAAACCCATGTTGACTTTTTGTGATTATAGCATTCCCTTTTGTTCTAGAATCTTTCCTGGTATTGATGTCAGACTAACTGGATGATAATTGTTGTGATCCTCTTTTTTTTTTTTTTTTCCTTTTTGAAGATGAAGATAACGTTTGCCCTCCTCCAGTCTGCTGGGACTTCTCCTGTTCTCCAGGAGTTCTCAAAGATTACAGTGGTACCCCGGGTTACGAAAATAATCCGTTCCGCGGCACCGTTCGTAACCCGAAATCGTTCGTAAGCCGAAAAAGCCATAGGCGCTAGCGCTAAAAGCCGCGATTTCGTGCAAAAAAGCGCCGAAAAGCACCAAAAAAATTTTTCGTAACCCGAAAAAAAAACCGTAACCCGAAACAGTTTTTTCCTATAGTATTTTTTCGTATCCCGGAAATTTCATAACGCGGTGCTTTCGTATCCCGGGGTACCACTGTATTGCCAATGGCTCTAAGGTTATATTTGCCAGTTCCTTTAATGCCCTTGGGTGTAGATCATCTGGTCCTGTAGATTTAAATTCATTTAGATAAACCAGGTATTCCTGTAGTACCTATCTACTTATTCTGTGCTGGATTTCTCCTATTGCGTCCTATGCTCCATTTTCCTCAGGTTGAACACTCTTTTCTTTTTCTGAAAAGACAGAGGCAAAGAAGGTGTTGAGTAATTCTGTCTTTTCTCTGTTCCCTGTTAGCATTTTGCCATCTTCTCCATGCAGTGGCCCTACCATTTACTTCTTTTTTGTGCTGCGAACATACGCCCAAAAGCCTTTTTTATTGTTCTTAACCTCTCTAGCAAGCCTGAGCTCATTCTGTGCTTTAGCTTTTCTGACTTTATCCCTAGATGTGCTCGCTATTTGTTTGAATTCTTCTTTGGTGATTTCCCTCTTTTTCTATTTCTTATACATGCCCTGTCTAAATGTTAGCTCCATTGAAAGTTCTTTAGTCATCTATCCTGGTTTTTTGAGACATGTCCCATTTTTCCTCCTCATTAGAATAGTTTGAAATTGTGCCTTCAATATCTCCCTTTTGAGAAACTCCCATCCATCCTGAACTTCTCTTTTAGTATTTCTGATCCCAAGATCACCCCCACTATTTCCCTACGTTTACTGAAATCAGCTGCCCTGAAGTCTAGAATGTGTTTCTGACTACGCCTGGCTTCTCCTTTCCACTGTATAACAAACTCCAGGAGAACATCATCACACCCACCTAAAGATCCCAACAGTTGCACCCCATAACCAGGTCATCCCTGTTGGTTAGGATCAGATCTAAAATAACTGATCCCCTTGTTGCCTCTTTCACTTTTTGTACAATGAAACTGTCTTCCAGGCAAGTAAGGAACTTGCTAGACCTTAATGTTTTGGCTGAGTTTGATTTCCAACAAATATCAGGATACTTGAAATCTCCCATTACTACTACATCTGCCCTTTCTGAGTGTGTGGTCATCTGTTCTAGAAATTCCTTTGTCTGATTTGGCAGTCTGTAATAGACTCCCACCATAACATCCTTGTTGTTTCCCTCCCCTTTAATTTTTATCCAGATGCTCTCCACCTGACTTACAGAATATAAGTCCTGGATCTCTTCACAGGTGTAAAGATCCCTGACATATAATGCTATTCCTCCTCCTTTTTTTGTTTGGTATATTTCTCTTTAAAAGTTATGAACCTCTATTATTACACTCCAATCATGAGACTCATCCCACCAGGTTTCAATAATGCCTATAAAGCTTTGTTTTGCTAGGAGTTCAAGTTCATCCTGTTTATTTACCATGCTCTGTGCATTAGTGTAGAGACATCTAAGACCGAAGGTCCTCCCCACTTGCTGCCTGTATAAGGTTTTCTGCCTCTCACTGTTGGATCCTTGCACTATTTAGCTAGTTGCCTCTATAACAGTTTGACTATTACCTCCTTGATGAACTCCTGCCTTCCAAAATATTGTCCCCCTCCCCCATATAACTCAGTTTAAAGCCCTCCTAATCAAATTTTTGAGACTATTGGCCAAAATGTTTCTGCCAACTGGCGTGAGGTGAAAACCATCCCTTGCCAGTAGTCCCCCTTCATGGAACTGCAGCCCATGATCCAAGAATCCAAATTGTTCTTGGCAGCACCATCTGCAGAACCAGTTGTTTACATCCGCTGTTTTCCTCTCGCTTCCTGGACCTTGCCCTTCGAGTGGGAGAAGAGATGAGATGACAACCTGTGCATCCAGCTCTTTCAGCTTCCTACCCAGACCTTCATAATCCCTTCTGATATTCCAAAGGCTGTGCCTAGCAGTATTATTTGTTCCCACATGAACTAAAAGAAGGGTAATGGTCAGTAGGCTTGACAAGTCTTGTCAGCCTTTCCATCACATCATGGATCTTTGCCCCAGGGATACAACACCCCTCCCAAGACATTTTGTCAGGTGCAAAAACCACTGATTTTGTACCCTGCAGCAAGAAGTCCCAACAACCACTACCTGCCTCCTCCAAGGCTTAGTAGCAGCAATTCCCTGTACCTATTCTACAGTGATCTCCTGCACTTTCACTGAGGACTGTCCCTGCTGCTCTCCCTCATCATGCAAGGACTTCAAATTGTTTCTGTATCTGTAAGCTCCCAGAACAATCTCTGGTGTACCTAGTTATGTGTGACATCTGGTCACCCTGTGCCTATATCATCTTAATCCTGATTAGGGGTGTATATGCCTCAAGAAATAATAATAATAATAATAATAATAATAATAATAATAATAATAATACGTCAGTATCTCTTGTTGTTGTGTGCCTCTAAGTCATTTCCGAATTATGGCAACCCTAATGTGAAACTATCATGGAATTTTCTTGGCAGGTTTTGTCAGAGGGGTATTTCCATTGCCATCCTCTGAAGCTGAGAATGTGTGACTTGGGTTTGTGTGTTGTGTGTCTTCACGTCATTCCTGGAAACCCTAAGGTGACCCTTGGTAAGCTTCATCAGAAGGGGCTTTCCATTGCCATCCTCTGAGGCTGAGAGAGTGTGACTTGTGTGTGTGTGGTGCCTTCAAGTTGTTTATAACTCATGGCGACCCTAAGGGGAAACTATCATGGGGTTTTCTTGGGTAGTTTTGTCAGAGGGGGTTTGCCATTGTCTTCCTCTGAGGCTGAGATAGTGTGACTTTTGGGTGTGTGTTATGTGTCTTCAAGTCATTCCTGGTGACCCTAAGGGGATCCTATCATGGGGTTTTCTTGGCAAGCTTCATCAGAGGAGGATTTCCATTGCCATCCTCTGAGACTGAGAGAGCATAACTTGTATGTGTGGTGCCTTCAAGTCACTTCTGACTTGTGGCAACCCTACGGTGAAACTATCATGGAATTTTCTTGGCATGTTTGTCAGAGGGAGGTTTGCTATTGCAAGCTTGATGCTAAGAGAGTGTGCCTTGAGTTCCCCCCCAAAAAACCCCCCCCCCCCCAAACTCTCCCCCCCCCCCAAAACCCCCCCCCCCAGCACTAGTTGACACTCCGTGCAGAAATGCCACTGAGTTTGGACACCTGGTCTCTTAAATGTTCACCATCACTGCCCTAAAGACTTTCTAAGGAAGGAAGGAAGGAAGGAAGAGTTATGGCTAATAACAAAAATATTGTTCTGTACCCTGCTAATGGAAGAATTAATTGATGAAACAATCAGATAGTTTCAAAAGCATTTTCTTACAGGAGGGAAACAGGATTGAAGATTAGCTTAACATATTGGAGAGCTGGGCCAAATCAGATTCAAACAGGCTAAAAATGTGATACATTTGGATAAGAAAACTCGCATGCACAAACAGAAGGTGTGGAGAAACATAGGCAGAATAGAATGTTCGAGGCAGCTAATAAGAATCAGGTTAGAAAAAGGTTGGGGGCTGCTCTCATGAGTGAGTATAAAACTGGGAGGAGTCAGTGATATTGGCAGACTGTGTTAGAATCCTGAGGAAATTGCAGCCAGAGAGGCTTGGGGAGAATACTAGAAACTGCCCAAGGAGCGGATATAAAAAGGGAGCTGAACTGAGAGAGCTGAGTACAGTGGTGCCTCGGGTTACGAAATTAATTCGTTCCGCCGCCGCTTTCGTAACCCGAAAAGCATTCGCAAGCCGAAATGCCATAGGCGCTAATGGGGAAAAGCCGCGATTTCGTGCGAAAAAGCTGAAAAAAGCACCAAAATTTTTTTCGTAACCCGAAAAAACATTCGTAACCCGGAACAATTATTTCCTATGGGATTTTTTCGTATCCCGGAAATTTCGTAACCTGGGTATTTCGTATCCCGGGGTACCACTGTAGTGTGTATTGGGAGTGTAACAAGTAACTTGTGAAGTTAGCAGCTAATGAAGCTGGGTGTAGCTTTGTGTGAACTATGGAGTTTAGCGCACAGCTAAAAACCCATCTTATATTTGTTGGTTTGAATCCTAATTTGGGCTGCATCTTGATGTCACTGACCGGGTGTAGCCCAGATAACTTCTGGGTAGAAGCTGAACTCAGCTGGATGATTTGTAATGCTGGGAGCTTCCCAGTTTTGAAAAGAGTGCAGCTTCTACCCAGAAATTACCTGGGCTGCACCTGGCTGGTGGCATCGATGTCATTTGAGAATGATAATATCCAGACACAGCCCAAATTAGGATTTAAACTGCTAAAGGTAAGCCGGGTTGCTTTAGCTGTGCACTAAACTCCTAAGTCAGTGAAGGAATGTAAATACTGTATAGTCAGTGAGGGAAAGTAGTAAATTTGTATCTGCTGAAGTAATTTGTATACTGAAGTGATTTGTACACTGTAACAAGCTTGAAAACCATCCACTAAGAAAGATACAGTATAGTCTGCCCTTCCCATATGCATAGGATCTGTTCTGGACCCCCTTCATATGGGGAAAAGAGCATATGTTCAAGCACCATAGGAAATAATGGGGCACTTGCTTGTGGTGGCTCACAGGGCACATGGCGCAAGTAGCCACCCCATTATTTCTGCCTGGGCTTGCCTTCTGCATGAGCTCAAAGCCGCGGAAGGCTAACCCACCTATAAGGAGAGCCAACTGTAATAAGTTCTGAATGTAAATAAAGTTCTTTTCTTTGTGTTCAAGAAAGAGTTCCCTGGAGTAATTTATAGTTAATAACAAACCGGCTACCAAAAGTAATAAGAACAATTATTAATAAAGATACAGTATATAGTTAGTGACATTGGGTGGAAAGCTGTCACATATAATTGCTGCCAAGCAGTTGGGTTTAAAAAAAAAACCAACAACATTGTGTTGATATCAGTGAGATCCAGCAATGTCATGGTGTCACAGAAATCTTGAGAGCAGTACATGTGAAAAGGATCTCGATGGCTTGGTGGACAATAATGGGGTGAAAATGAAGTGGTTTCTAGCCACTTTGGAAGTGTGCTACAGTTGTTAGGACTGGAACAAAAAGGAGATGGGATAATCCGACTCCTGGCTGTGCCAGTCAGTCCCTGTGTCCATTACCTGCCTTGGGAGTGGGCCATGTGGACAGTGGGGTTACAACCTGCTTCCGGACAGAGCAGACTCGGCCAGTTTTTCATATCCATCTGTTCCAGGCCCAGCTTATCGTGAGACAACAATGTAATGCACTAGTTTAAAAAAAGCCATTGCAATTCTACGTTGCATCCACAAAATCCTAATGTCCAAGAAACATAATAGTCCCACTTTTCTTATTTGGTCTGACATACCTGGAAGACTTTGTTCCATTCTGTTTAATGAAGATATTGACCAGCTGGGATATGTCCCAAGTGTTGGAACTGAACCATTGGATTCAAATTACGAGAATGGGGGTTCCAAGTTAGCTTTAGGAAGAATATCTTGACAGATACTGTATTCAACAGTGGAATAAAGTTCCTCGGAAAGTGGTGAATACTTCTCTTTTGGAGGTTTAAAAACAGAAACGGAACGAGGTGGGGATGGGGCATAGGCCAAATACAGTCCGCCCTTCTTATATACAGATTTTTTATACACAGATTCAAGCATCCACAGTTTGGAAATGTTCAAAAGAAGTATAAATTTCAAATATCAAACCTTGATTTTCCATTTTTTATAAGGGACACTATTTTGCTATGTCATTATATTTAATGGGACTTGAGCATCCATTGATTTTGTTATCCATGGGGGATCTTGGAACCAAACCCCCGCGTATAACAAGGGGCCACTGTATATTTTATTTGTCGATTCCTGAATTGGAATGGATTTGGACTATATTCTTCTTGGGGACTTTTCTAACTCTATGATTCTATAAAGAATGAAATATTCACCACCTGAACTGGGCTGTATCTATTCCTGTGCATGTTGAAGTTTCTAGTTTCATTAAAAAGAAAAGAAAAGAAAAGAAACCAAAACATCACGGTCAGAGCTAATCCTGACTCATTAAATAATTATTCTAGAAGGCAAATGTATAGCCAGATAGTGAAAGAAAATGGAGAAAATTAAAAATGAGAGATGACAGGAACTGTTTCCAATTCCTAGTATTAATGTGTCTTTCTGTGATATTGTTGCTAGTGTATAATTCATATATAATTACATGATATGAGACCTCTCTCTTGCAACGTTTAACATTGCTGATTTAAATTGCACTGTAGCTTAGACTTTAATCTATCTGGAGAAGAACTTCCAGAGTCATAATGCTTTCTTCTTATTAATGCAAGGGTTACAAACCTGACTGGCTTTCTCTCATATTTAGTAATGTTCAGATTCACCACTACTCCTGTATACATGTTTGAGATTAAAATCAATTTCTATAATTCCTTGACAGATACTCTTCTTCTTTATTGTTATTTTCTTTCATTTTACTCTGAAAAATCAATTGTTACAGATTAAGTGTACAAATAGTGATATTCTCTTCTTCTTCTTCTTCTTCTTCTTCTTCTTCTTCTTCTTCTTCTTCTTCTAAATAGCACTCAGAGCTTTTATATCCATTCATTCTTTTTAACCCTTACATTTGTAACTAGATTGTAACAGAAATTTTTGATTCTACCTATTTTCTGTATTGTCAGATAAGAACTATAACTTTGCGCTCAGCAAATTCAGCATTCCTGAGGGATGGGGGGAGGACTAGATTGATGGGGTGGTTATTGCTGTCATAATGGAATATTACAATCAGGACTGCCTGAAGAATACATTTGCATTTGTATTGCTAATCCAGGAAGAGATCCCCCCACTTTTCCCCTTCCATTGTTTTTCAGTTTAAGCACTCAGTTTCAAGGCAACCAAACGATCTCATGACACAAAAAAGACAATGCTAGGGGCTCTTTCACCCTACACAATTATAGCACTGTGATTCCACTTTAACTGCTATGATTGCATCCTATGGAATCATGACATCTGTCGCTCAGTAAGGCACTGGAACTCTCTTGCAGACATTCTAAATACCCCCCCCCCCCCGCCCAAGAAAAACCCCAGTTAGAATCCATATGATGTAATCATAGCATTTAAGGAGGAATCATAGTGCTGTAAATATGCAGTGTGAAAGGGGCCTAAGCAAAAGACTGTTCTGTGTGGATTAAAACCAGGAAGCACGACCAAGTCCTGAAATTAAGGAATATATATATATATATATATATATGGTATGAAGAACTATCTGCATCACATTGCAGCTGTAACAATCTACTTTTTTCACTAATACAGATGTAAAATAGAATCTTTAAACTGGAAGGAACCAAGCCAAATATATACCCCTGAGATAGATAGATAGATAGATAGATAGATAGATAGATAGATATATTCTTTTATTTTCTTTCTTTTCTTTTTTATTTGGTGAACTGATATCCATTCACTCTTTCACTGCCTCTCCTGATGGTCTCTTGGAATAATTTGACCTGTGTCGATCCTTAGTTACAAACTTTGTAACTAAGTACATTGCACTGGGGATATTGTATTGTGACTTGATGTTTATGTGTAATTTTAGCAGAAAGAGGGAGGGTTAAGGGAATTAGGGAAATTTTATTATTGTCTGTATATCTGTTTTATTGGACTGCTGTTATCCACCTAGATCCCAGAAGGGAGAGGTGATATATATATATGTGTGTGTGTGTGTGTGTGGCTGTTTTTATGACCTGGAAGAAATGAAGTCTGCATGCATGGAGAGAAAAGCTGAGGAAGTTTTAATTCCATAAAAAGAATGCTCACTGTCTGGTAGTATAATTTTAAAATGCTGGTCTGGTTTCTCATAGTCTCTCATAATAATTAACCTTAAATGACCAACTAGTGATGGATGACTCTCCCGAACTCAGTGTCACTCTATTTCTCATTTTTAAGCTACTGTGTTCATTTTTTTTTCAATTTCTGTATCAGTTTCATGTTTAAAAAGTGTCAGTGGAAATGTATATATGTATCTCAATCTGTACCTCTCAAAATGTACTCATTTGCATGCACTATTTTCCAAACAGATTCATGTTTCAGTTTATTTTCTCCTTAAAGAAAAGATTTTTCTGGGCACTTCTGAGTAATATACCCATTTTGTGTGCATCTTTGCTGGTGCCAGCATTTATAAATGTATTTTTTAAATTTGGAAATTGCATTGGAAAAAATTGAAAAAAGTTTTAAGACATGTTATATATATTCTATTATAATCCAACCATAAATCAACAAGCTACTTGAAGGCACATGTTAGGAGACCCCAAGTCAAAATTATCATAGCGTTTACTTGGCAAAATTTGTTCAGAGGAGATTTATCTTTGGCCCTATTCCCACTGGGCAAAAAAAGCGTCTTATATTGCTGTAATTCTGACTCGGATTTTTTCCCCGAGACATATTAGACTCTGCTCCCTCATTCCTATTATGAAAGGGGGCAAACGGACTCGGGTTTTTTGACCTGTGTTGTCGTTCCCATTGAAATTTTCTCGGTTTTCATTTGAAGCAGACATTTTTGCTCCCCATTCCCATTGCCTTTCTGGAACCTCTTTTTTAAAAAGCAGCTGTCAATCAAGCGCCTATTTTCCCCTCTGGGAAAGAGAGAAGGAACCTCTATTCCCCCAGGTCCCTTTGCCTCCCAGGCTCTCCTGTGTGTTCCCAGACTCCCTCTGGGAAAGGGAAAAGGGAGTCTCCATCCCCCCAAGTCCATTTGCCTCCTCCATTGCTCCCTGGGCTGTTTGGGGGGCGATTGAGCAGGCATGTAAAAAAGAAAAAGAAAAAAATAATAGTTAAAAATGGTGTTCAGTGAGTCTCCTCACACATCGGTCTATGAATGTGGAGCAGGGGGGAGGTTGCAGGGGGGCGTAATGTGTTTACCGTCAATGTAGCAATTTGCTATGTTTGGACACCCGACAGAGCACCTAAGCAATCGAAAGCTTAATTTAAAAAAAATTGTCTACACATGCAATCACCTTACCCTGCTTCCCACTCCACTGGTGCCAGTAATGCAGGAAAGAGAACAAGCGGTTGACACTCCCAGGCCAGCCCCTTGAGCACTGCTCCTCCCATCCCCAAGTTCCTGAATCAGACACCCTTTTTGTTCCCATTCATTTGCCCCAAATAGGACTCAGGAGGCGCAGAAAAATCTCTAAAAATGTGCACCCCTTTTAAACCAGTTTATCCACCACTGATTCAGGTTTTCCAAGGAAAAATTGAATACATGGGGATCAGATCCAAATTCCAATGGGAACAAAATCGGCACAATGAGGATCGAATGTGCGCTCAAATGGGAACGATGCACCCATAATTCGATTCTTGATCTGCGTTATAAGCCAGTGGGAATGGGGCCCTAGTCTTCCTCTGAGACTGAGAGAATGTGACTTGCCAGAGGTCACCCAGTGGTATTCTGTGGCTGAGTGAGGGTTTAAACCCTGGTCTCCAGAGTAGTAGTCCAGTACTCAACCCACTAAATCACACTGACTCTCTGAAGGTACATACACAAACATAATCCAATTGCAGTATACACTCAGTTTCAGGAACTATAAAGTTCTTCAGTTTGCACCCATTGCTTTAGCCAACACTATCTGCTTTGAAGGCTGCTGGCTGTTTTCCACATAGACATATAAATTGCTGATATTCTGCTCAATCCCAGAGGCTTAATGCCACTATTTAAAAATTACATTGTGGATGGGGAGCTCTGTACATATTAAAGATCCATTGAAGGTGCACTAAAAATTGCATACATGAAGAAATGTGCATAGCATAGGAATTCCAATGTTGAAAGAAAAATCAAATACATTTGATAGAAAACAAGGATGTCATAGAAATTCAGGTGATATTTGGAGAAACAGTGAAACTGAAATTAAGGAATGTTCACATCACTATTCAATATTCAAAGTCAGAGTCATCTATGTCATTGTATTTTCAATTTCTGCACATGGCTGTAAAAGTTTGACAATGAAAAATGTGATAGGAAGAAAAGCAACTCTGCAGGGGCCAAGAGCAAATCAAGCCTGAACTCTTACTAGAAGTTAAGATAACTAAAGTGAGGCTGTTATACTTTGGATATATCATGAGATATATGCTGGAAAAGATGTTAATGCTCACTAAAGTGAGAGGAAGTAGGAAAGCTACTCTATATGTGGATTGATTTAATTTAAGAAGCCAAGGTCCTGAATTTGCAAGACCTGAGCAGGAGAGTTTATTACCATTGTTCATAGATGTCTTTCATTTATAGGATTACTGTAAGTCAAAGCCAATTTGACATCAAATAACAATAAAAACAATAGACTTTCATGACTTTACTGAAATCAAGTGACACACACACACAGGGATAAGACATCCATATGTGGGATCAGTTTTGTATCCAAGCATGTTCAGCATTTAAATAATTGCCCTACAGTTGAAATGCATCCAGAAATTAGGATTCAGAAACTGACATTCATGTCGTCTTTTTTGTAGCTCTAGGCTGCTGGCTTGCTTACATGTTTAAGACAAGGTTGAAAATGTTTGTATAACAAACAAGGGAAAGCACAAGCTATGCGGACAATCAATCATGCCTATGTCAGAACTACTGGCAGTGTCTTCTGAAAACAATCTTTGGAGTTTTTTTTATTGCAGGGTTTAAGAAAGATTATACAGCAACCACCACACCACGAAAGCTTCAAGAACAAATCAATGTATGGCTTACCTCCCAAGGTCTGTCCCCAGGTTTTTATTGTAAGTGACAGTGGAAGTGATGCTGTAAAATACCATGCATTGTTGCTTCTTTGCTATTCTCATATGATGGTCTTTATCCTTGACATGCTGCATCACTCATATCAATGGAGGGTGATACTGAGCCCCTCTTAGATGTCTCCTTATACTCTGCACAGCCTAGCTTTTCCCTCCCTGGTTGTTGCCACAGAGCCTGCACTCATGAATCACTTTTGTGACATAATTTTAAACTAGTGATTTGCTTTATTCTCTCAAGGATATCAACAGCAGTGTAGCCTCATTTGTTTGATTTACACAGGAAACATCCATAACAGCAGAGGTTATGCAATTGTGAAGGCTATTTACATATGTCTCATCTTTTTTCTTTGTCACACCCCAGCCAGTAAGACTGATAGACATGAAGAACAATCTGTTAAGAGTCTTATGCCTGCCCCAAATTGGAGCATCACAGGCAAATATAGAAGATACATTGGTGATTATTTCACAATGATGGACTTGTCATCCTTTACAAGGTTGCCAGACTCTGGACCAGAGCACATTTTGTACATTTCTGACCTGTATCTGTCAGTGAGCACTATGGAATTAAATGGGATATGGGTAGGAATTTCATTTTGAATGTTTTTACAATTTTGATAGCATACTGTTGCTCTCATGAAATGGTGGAAATAAATAAGCCATGTGCCATTCACAAAATTGCTGTGAAAGAAAACAGAGGGCATTATTCATTTGGACTTAGCCATTGCTTTAGCCTTATCAAAGTTCCTGATTGTGAATACAGAACAAGGGATATCCTTTCACTTAGTGTGCAAAGATCTGGAATGCTGCTGGGTACACTGACACATTGAAGATGGGGCTTATGTATGCACTCCTCTCCCCTCCACACATTAGCCCTGTACATGTAGACAAATTGCACAAGGCTTTTATCTATCTAGTTCTATTCAGGAATTCTCAAACTTGGATGAGTCCAATCTATGAGGTGAGGGAGCATGCTGGTCCTGTACCCCTTATCTCAGTATATGACTATACTCCTTGATTATAGGACAATTTTCTAAAGAGGAGAGCCTCCTGTCTGTTTGAAGGTTGATGCAGTTGGGGATTCTGAAAAAGTCAGAAGTCTCCCAAGGATAGAAGGGACTTTTAAGAAAATCATTCTCAATATATGGTATCCAACTGTAAATTATATCAGAATGGAGCAGGATGCGTGTGCTACCCCACTTCACCTTGTTCAAATTTTAGACTGCCTGAATAAGACACCTATCGGTCTGTCTACCTACTTATCTATCTGTCTATCTATCTATTCAGCCTAGAATTCATGAGGTATTTCATTTCATTTCATTTTTGTTTTGTTTTGGGGTTTTTTGTAGGCTATGCTGTTGTTTTACTCATTTTTATCCTACTTTATTCCCAGTAACAGGACTCAGGGTGGCTTGCAAATTATTAAAGCCATTACACATTTTAAAAAACCATTAAAACATCCGTCAAATATCTACAACTGATTTTTTTTTAAAAAATCTATACAGTTAAAACCCAGGTGCTGCACGATGGGGTGAACTCCCATAACTAGTCCCAGCTTCTGACAACCTAGCAGTTCAAAAGCATGCAAATGCATGGAGATAAATAGGTGGCACTTCAGTGGGAAGGTAAACAGCGTTCTGTGCAATCATGCTGGGCATATGATCACAGAGTAGTCTCTGAGAATGCTGGCTCTTTGGCTTAGTAATTGAAATGAGCACTGCACCCTATAATCGGACACAACTTGAAAACTTTGTCAATGGGGAATACCTTTACTACTACATACTCTCAGTAAAACACATTGTAAAAGTCCATCACAATCAATTCCTGAAAGCTGCATCAAATAGGGGGGGAAAATTCACTTACTGGTAGAAGGAAAGCAGTGAGACAGCCAAAAATCTTCCCCTTGTTTTCACCAAACAAAATTGAAGAAGTAGTGGGAAAGAGCAAAGGGCATGTCCCAGAGTTCTTATGGCACAAACAAGATCACATAGGGAGACAAAGTCCTGAAATAATGAACTGCTCAAGGTCAGTTCATGACATTCATGGCTAAGGACTTGTATGTGGGTTACCATGTCCAAATCCAAGGCTGTATGAATCACACTCAAATGATGAGTGGGTTTTTATGTTATTATGTATATGAAACAGAGGCATTTTGGACTCTCTGTATCAATGGGTGTTACTGGAAAATGTTTTATTCATGAGAGACCTTAACCAAAGTTGCACAGCATTTATTATTTGTTCCCACTTCTCTTCTCTGATTACTTATTTTCTGTTCTTTCACTTGATTTATCATCTTTGGCTTGTTTTAAAGAACAACAACAAAAAAGGCCTTGTTGGTCTAAGGAAAGCTTTTCAGACGTTTACTATTTGCCAAAACAGATCTGCAGAATCAGAATCACGTTTTCAGTGACAGCTCAAATCTATCCACAAAGTATACATCCCAAGATTCACCTGGATGGAAGTGCTGTTGTGATATATTTCAATGACTTATCTCTGGAGAACTGTCTTTTCTCCCCTCTTGACAAATTAGTTAACTTGACAAAATTGATTTGAGATCGCTGCAGAATGTTTCCTATGAGGTATTCCTCTTAAATTAGGATCCAGGCCCAGGAATTCTCTGTATGTAGGCTGGTATGTTTTCAACTATGCAGACAGGCACACCACAGGGTATCTCTCTGTACAAAGGATTTTGTGCTTTTAAAATACTGAAAATATGCTATTAACTAAATTGTAAAGATATGTTTTTATGAGTGGATGTGTACTGTACCAACCTGAATTTGTGGATCTTATCCAGTTTGAGTGGATAAGCAGGTTCAGACTTGTCCAGGACATGGATGGATGATCAGGTAGGGCTAGAAACTCTGGAGAGCTGATGTCTATCAAAGTAGACAATACTGGGCTGAATGGCAGATATAGTCTCAGTAAGACATTGACTGAAGATATGCTGAGATTTTTCTTGAGGTATCATGGCACTGTCAACTAGAACTAGTCTCAATAATAGACTATGGATATAAGATTATGAAGACTGAATGGTAATAGAAACCAGTGCTGGTGAGATTCAAGCCAACAGTGATTTCTTTTCCAGGCTCCCCAGCTATGGTTGCCATGTTTTTCAAACTGCAGTATAGGAGAGACTTCTCTATTGCCAGGCCAACTCAATACTGGCAAGTACACATAAGAGCAACCTATCTAAAGCTCATCTGAAGTCTCAGAAGAGACATTGCATGAGGCTTCCATGCTCCTACATAAGAGATCCTCATCAGAGTTGGGAATTTTCACAAGAGATCTGCCTCTTGCAAGACCTGAGGTGAACTTTATATAGGTCTGCCTTACCTCCTGCTCACCTCATTCATCTAGACCTATCTTGCTGAGAAAAGGAGGAGCAGGTACCACCCATGTCATCACCAGACAGACACCCCCCCCCCCCAGCATTTGGCATGCCATTTGATGTGGTATGTAATATTTTGAATCACAAATTATTAGAGTATGTCTGTTGTGAACACAATGGTGCTCTCTTTTCCTGGATGAAAAAAATGCAGGAGTTGGGGTTGTTCTGTCCCCGAAACATATGCAAAACAGTTGGAAACCCTTGTGGGCTGCCAGGCATCAGTGAACTGTGCCAATATTCATCTCCTTTTGTCAGTCCTGATAATAATCATTTTAATTTTATTTTAAAATATTTATCTCCCTATTGAAAATAACCAACATTCTTTCTGATCAAACCCCACATTACCAACTGCCTAAATCTATTTCCCTTTGCACATTTTATTTGCCTAGTGCACAAAAAGTGTACAGCTTCATATTAGAATAATGCCTTCCAGGTGACTGAGAAACCCTATGGAGTAAGAGCTGGGTGGTGCTGCTGCAGGAAAGAGGAAAGGAGAAGGAAAAAAAAAACATTGTTCTTATAGACATCTACTGTTGGAATTTTAGATTTACATCTGTATCAGCAGGTTTCATAACTGTGTGAAGATAAGTATGGTATTGTACTTCAAAGTGCATATGACATCTGATATGTTCATATTTCTTTAGTACTGTTTGACTGGTGTAACTCACAAAAACTGTGTTGGACACTACTCTCCTTCACTACCAGCATTCAAGGAAGTTTAGAGATAAAAAGGAGATACTGTCTTACCTCCAAAAAATCCAATCTAATTTAACATACTTTCCAACTGTCCTAATGAATCCTTTGTCCTTAGAGTTGCCATACCCCGCCTGGGGGCAGGACATTCACGGTTTTGAACCAGTCAGGGAGGTCCCCTCCCGGTTTCTAATTTGACCTTGGTTTGCCTCGGGTCAGGTGGCTGCCACTGCGGCTGCTTTTGCAAGCGGCCGCTGTGCTCATGCATGGCCTCCAGCTGGAGCGGCTGCTAAAAAGGGCTGCTCCTGCGGCCGATGCGCGCATGCACTGCCTCCGGCGCCCCTTGCTAGTGGCCGCCCCAGCGGCCTTTGCAGGCATGCACGTCTCAAGCTGGAGTGGCCGCTAGAGGCGGCACATGCGCAAACGGCCACAGCAGTGGCCGCTAGCAAGGGCTGATGCTGCGGCCGATGTGCACATGCACTGCCTCCAGCAGCCCTTGACTAGAAGCTGCTCCTCCGGCCATTACGCACATGCGCCGGCTCCAGCTGGAGCAGCCACTAGCAAGGGCTGCTGAAGGTGGCACATGCACGCATCGACCGCAGCATCGGCCCATGCATGCGTCGGCTCCAGCTGGAGTAGCCGCTAGCAGGGGCTGCTGGAGGCAGCGCATGCGCGAACGGCCACAGCAGCGGCCACTAGCAAGGGCCGATGCTGCAGCCAATGCACGCATGTGTCACCTCCAGCGGTCCTTGGTAGCGGCCGCTCCTCCGGCCGTTGCGTGCATGTGCCGGCTCCAGTTAGAGCGGCCGCTAGCAAGGGCCGCTGCGCCTCAGTTTTGCCAAAATGTCCTCCATTTTGATCATGCCTAAGAAACATGCATTTATATTAACATTTTTTTTTAAAAAAATAATTTTTTTCACATGTCCTCCATTTTAAAAAATATGTCCGACATTTGGGGGCAAATTTTGTCCTTCATTTGTCCTACATTTTTAACATTTGTCCCGGTTTGGAGGTTGACAGTTATGGAAACCCTATCTGTCCCCATTTTTTTCAGCTGCTTTTAAAATGTCCCAGCTTGTCTATTCTCCTTCCCTATTTTTCCCCTTTGTCCTTAACTTACTCCATTGTTACTAACTGAATTCATAGAGCAGAAGTAGTTTCCACTCAAGTAACCCAGAACAGCCTCTCCTAGTTTCTACGTTCTTTCTCATTAATAACGTTTGTCATCTTGCCAACTCTCTGATGCTATCTGGTCATATGTGTCCTGGTCTTCTGTGAAATCTAGAGGGTATGACATGTATGACAAAAGAAAAATTTGCACTTGCATGTAGCAAGATGGAATTAGGCACATCCTTATAACTTTGCCTTGCCTAGGCTTTGCCTCCTTTTTGGATAACCAAAACTCATGCATGCTTCAGTACGTTCCCCCCCCCTGCCCCAATAACTTAGGGCCCAAACAGACAGGCCAAAATAAAGCTGCTTTGGATCAGTTTGGTGTTATGCTGTTTAAATGATGTGTGTGTGCCAAGGGGCTGGAAACCTGGCCAAAGCCACGCTCCACTCCTAAAGATTGGAGTGCAACTTTGGCATAGCTTCTGGCCTCTTAAAATGCATGTGTCATTTAAACAGCATACCTCCAAAGTGACCCAAAGCAGCTTTATTTTGGCCTGTCTGTTTGGACCCTTACTTGCTTATCTATTTATTTCATCTATATCCCACTTATCTCCCAATATCAGATCCAAAGAATCTTACAGTATGTTAAAACAAACAATATATACTTATTTTTTTAAAAAAATTATAAACTAATCCAATTAAAACAGTAATTTTAATACATTTAATACTTAGTAAAATGATCAAACCACAACACACCTTATTCAAACACTCTTTTAGCACAACATGTAAAGAGTCAAAGGCCTATATAAATTTTATAAAGGTCTTTATCTAGTCGTGAAAAGAGAACAGAGAAGGGGCCAACTAAATGTCTCATGGCAGAGGAGGGAGTGCCAAAGCCTAAGGGCAGTCACTGAAAAAAGCTCTCTCTTGTGACTTCACCAGATGAAGCAGTGAAAGTTGTGGGACTGAGATAAAACCCTATCCCAAATACCTTAAGACTCAGGCAAACTCACGAAAAGGAGACCTAGTGGCACAGTGATTAAATGCTGGTACTGCAGCCACAACATTGTATGTTCAATCCTAGAGGAGGGCTCCAAGGTCCACTCAGCCTTCCATCCTTTTGTAGGCTGGTAAAACGAGTACTCACCTTGTTGGGGGCAATTGACTTACAGATTGTAAACAACTTATAGAGTGCTAGTTCACTGATAGGTAGTATAGAGATGTACTTGCTATTGGCTATTTTTCATAAAACCTAGACCTGAGCCACACAAGGCTTTATAGATCTTAACCAGTAGTCTGACTTGTGTCTAGAAAGAGAGCAGTAGCCATTGAAGCTATTTCAACAAGGGAATTGTATGTTTTCTTTAACCAGCCCCAGTGTGCAGTAAGTGCAGCATTTTGAATTTGTTGACGTTTCTGAATGTTTGTTATTGTTGAATGGTTCATGTCATTTGAAACTTATGGCAATACTGGGGCTGCATCTGCATGGAAGGATAGTGCAATTTGACACAACTTAAATTGCCATGGTTCAGTACTATGGAATTCTGGGATTTGTAGTTTTGTTATGGCACCTTTACAGGGAAGACTAAATTTCTCACAAAACTACAAATCCCAGAATTCCATAGCATTGAACCATGGCAGTTAAAGTGGTGTCAAAACTTCACTATCTCTGCAGTATAGATGCAGCTTTAGGTAAAACTATCATGGGGTTTTATTGGCAAGATTTGTTCTGAGGGGGTTTGTCCTTGCCTTCCTCTGTCACTGAGAGTGTGTGCCTTGCCCAACATCACTCATTGAGTTTCCACAGCTGAGCGGGGATTCAAACCCTGGTGTCTAGAGCCATAGTCCAGTGCTCAGGCCATTACAACAAACTATCTCCCCTTTCTGAAGGTAGAGATGTAAATCTTCACAAATTTCATTCTTGTAGGTAAGGTTTTTTAATGGTTTTTTTTTTCTGAACTGTAAGTGTGTAATCAAAAACCGCAATTTTCAAGGACAATTCACAGTTTGGGACTTTTTCTGTGCAAAACAAAAAGAAAAAATGCCCATTTTAAAAATCAGAAAACAGCAATACTTTTGGCACAAAAATATTTCATATAGAGTAAGTCCCAAACTGTTGAGATTTTAATCCATCTCAACAGGGTTTTCTGACATTCAGCAAACCTGCTTTTTAACTGTTTCTCAGGTATTTTTGAATATTCATTCTATTTTTACTGAATGGTTTCCAAAGGCATCCTATGGAGAATATATCAGTGGCTAGGAATGAATGTTTGGCTCTCATTCCTTTGGGTGGAAATCTTCCTCCTTACTGTGTAATGAATTTAGTGGGAGCAGTGGTTTATTAGGCAAAGCATTCTTCTCTTTAATAGATTGACTTGGCCTTACTTGCAACTGCAGTTCAGTGTAACTATTGACTAATTTGGTCTTATCTGATTAATATTAGGGTTAATATTAATATTGGTTGGGTTGATTTAATCACATTTGGCTGAGGTTTGCAGGAATGTTTCAGGGTTTAGTGTCAGTGATCACACAGAGGCACTTATAAGGTGATAGGTGGTTCTCAGATCCTACAGTTGAGGGTGTTGGGACCTTGTTTGGGGTGAACTTTGGGACCTATTTATTTATTTATTTATTTAGGTATTTATATCCTGCCCTTCAGCCCTAATGGCTCTCAGGGTGGCTTACAATTATTGTTTTTAATCAGACAGTTCCCTGCCCTCAGGCTTACAATCTAAAAGACACGAAACAAAAGGAGAAAGGGAATGGTGGAGGGAAAGGGGATGAGGTCCAGTGGTTCTTCTCTCCCTCTGAGGCTTGGATCAAGGCAGATGGATTGGAGGGAGGGCTCTTCCTTCTTCCTTTAATTTAGAGTTCTGTGGTACCTCATATGGTCTGACATGGTAGCCCCCCTATAGCAGTGCTAATGTGGGCCTGGGAAGAAGTGTATGTACCTGGTGTCTATCTTCTTTGGTTCTGGGTGTACTCACCAAGTGGTTTATTCAGACTGCTTGCCTATATAGAATGTAGTTCTATTTTCTGCTCTGGGTACAAAGAGAACTGACCCTCTCAGTATTATTAGTATGTTTTTAAAAATCAGCTGTTCTGCTGCAGGCACTATAATAAATCCCCAATATGCTTCACTAGATGGTAGCATGGCTTCCATTTGGCATCCTTCTTAATAACTTAAACCATATCTCAAATGAAAGTGCTTGAGAGGTGTTCCAGTGCAGTGTAGCATTTTGGATAAGATGTAAAAGCAGACTAATTGTGGTAGTTACAAACCTCATTAGTCATTATGTTCTTTATATTACAGCAGAGGTCTTAGCCATTGTATTCTGACCAGATGTCAACATGGAATACTTACATTGTGACTCCATAAATAACTGCTTAATGCTTAATTTGAAAAAGTGTTCCACGCTTCCCTGATTCAGCCACAGAGCAAGGTTGATATATGAGGTTAAATACATCTAATCTTAAAATGGTTGTACTTCAAGGACGGAAGACATTCTTAATCTATATAAAGCAGACCTGGGCAAAAGAAACTAGAAATCAGAACTGCTGCAAGGCCTTATGCAGAACAAGCATGCCTGTATTCTATGCAAGGTTATAGTTATTTAATTGAAGAGGATAATTGTCTAGGGTCTTCTCTTTCACGTGATCTTATCGGACACATTTTCCTCCTGTTATGGGAATGGGAAGAGGATGCCTTGGGCCTTGCAAGGCCGAGAAAAAAATCCATTTTACCGCACCCCAAAGTGTCCTCAAAATGGCCCCATTCCGGAGCCCGGTGCCAAGCCATTCCCATTCAGTGCCGAGGCGCATCCTTTGTCTTAAACAGAAGACTTCCGTTCAAGCCAAAGGACACGCCTCAGCACTGAATGGGAACAATTTGGCACCGTGCGATGGAATGGGGCCATTTAGAGCTCACTTTGGGGTGTGGTAAAATGCAGTTTTTCTTAGACTCACGTGGCCCAGAGCATCCCCTTCCTGTGCCCATAATGGGGGAAAATGTGTCTGATAATGTCCTAGGACACTGGCATACCAGTGTTGAAATCCCTGCTCAGCCATGGAAATGCACTGGGTGACGGTGGAAAAGTCACACTCTCTCAGCCTCAGAGAAAGACAATAGCAAACCCACTAAACACATACAGTCAAAGGTTTTCAAAACCAGTATCCATAGTTTTCTGTGGGTTTTTCAGGCTATGTGGCCACGTTCTGGAAGAATTTATTCATGATGTTTTGCCTGCATCTGTGGCTGGCATCTTCAGTGTCAGTGGCATGGAAATATTTGGGGATATATATACTTGTAAGATCCTTGGTGGAGAGGAAGTGATTTACATGTTAATCTCTGTTGTTGGTCTGTTGTTGAATGGTAATGCCTCAGGGTGGGAGGATACATGTGTCTAATTAGGAATCCATTGCCTGCAAGGAAAATCCTCTGACCCTGGATGGTGTTCATTTGCATGTATTGAGGCTTAATTTTGGTGTTCTTCAGGACTAGTAGCCAAACTTTTTTTTACTTTTAGTGTTTCCTCTTTCCTGTTGAAGTTGTCCAGGTGTTTGTGGATTTCAATGGCCTCTCTGTGCATTCTGACCTGGTAGTAGCTGGCATGGTCCATAATTTCAGTGTTTTCAAATAGCATTCTATGCCTAGGTTGGTTTATGATGTATTCGGCTACTGCTGATTTTTTCTGGCTGGCTCAGTCTGCAGTGTCTCTCACGTTCTTTGATTTATGTTTGAACACTATATTTAGTGGTCCCTATGTAGAGCTGGCCACAGTTGCACAGCATGTTGCAAACCCCTGAGGCAGTGAGAGGGTCTCCTGTCCTTCACTGAGTACAGCATTTGATGGATTTTCTTGGTTGGTCTGTAGATTATTTGGAAGTTGTGCTTCCTCATCAATTTCCCTATTCTGCCCATGTCTCCTTTGATGTACGGTTAAAATACCTTCCCTTGGGTTGTTAAACAAATCTCTAAACAAATTCTGCCATGAAAACCCCATGATAGAGTTGCCATATGTCAGAAATGACTTGAAGGTACACACAATAATACTTTCTGGCTTTTCTTTGTGAATGAAGTTTCAGGAAGGACTCATCCCACGCTTACTACAAACGCGCTGATGACTAAAAAGGCCAATCCGAGATAAACAAGTCCAGTTGCAGAAAGCACAGCAGAAAGTCTCCTTGGGTGATGTTTCCAGGTTGTGGTTCTTTCTGCATTGTCCTTTCTCTTCGAGACTCGTTCGGCGTGAGCTTTCAAATAAGGCTGCATCATCATGGATAGTGCATCTCCATGCCTCCCGGTGCGAGGCCAGGGCGGACCATTGTTGGTGATCAATTTGGCCGAACCTGAGATGTTGTTTCAGGGAGTCCTTGTATCTCTTCTTTGGAGTGCCCCTCTTACACTGACCCATGGTGAGTTCACCGTAGAATACTATTTTTGGGAGGCAATGGTCCTTCATCCTAGAAAAGTGTCCTGCCCAGCGCAGCTGTATCCTCAATAGCATGGCCTCAATGCTGGTGATCCCTGCTTCCTCAAGGAGAGCAACATTTGTCACATAGTCAGTCCAGTGTATATTTAGAATTATGCATAAACAGTGCTGATTGAAGCATTCAAGGAGTCATAGGCTTGGCGATAGGTGACCCATGTTTCAGACCCATAAAGGAGAATAGACAGTATAACGGCTCTATACACACTGATTTTGGTGCTTTGCCTCAGGTGTTTGTCAACAACTAGTAATAATAACAAAGCCTATGTGGTTGGTGGTTTGGTGTTTAACTAGTATTATGAGAGACTCGGATTCAGCTCTGTACTCAGCTGAAGAAACCCACTGGGGGACCCTGAACAAGTCATATACTTCCATCCCTTCTTGAGAGCAGTGACAAACCTCACTTAGATAAATCTTTTCCAAAGAAACTCTATGATAAGTTTACAATAAGTCAAAGCCAAAGTCATATAATAACAGCAATTTTTGTAGTTTTGATAGTAGTAGTTATTAGTGTCCTGATACTCAAAGGAGTTAAAGTACTGAAAACTGTTTTGAAGAGTATTTTTTCCCTTTCTTCCAGTCCAGAGCCATCTACTATATCACTATAAGATGCTCAATTGTGAAACTTTTTAGTATGATATCTAGGACAACACCAGGTGCTGTAGGATATATTTCAAGGGAAGCAACCAGCAAAATCACCTCTGAGTATTCCTTGTCTAAAAAAACCTTCTAAAATTCATTGGGTCACCATTAATCAACAGGTGACTTGAAAACACATACATACATATATAGTACAACTAGTCAATACTGCAGGTGGGTGCAATGTCATCTGTACCCTTTTTATTTATTTTTCCCTGGGGTTTAGGGCTGTGCATTTATGGCAGTGCATTTAATATACTGAAGATTAGGTTTGGGTATGCACAATCCAGTTCTTCAAGCAATGAGCATGTCCAGGGGTACATCAACACTGACCTTGATGGTTTCTACCGGAGTTCAAAAGAATATTATTGATATTTGCTAATATTTGTGTTTATTTAGAAATATGATGGCTTTTTAACATAATGTTTTCTAGCTTAATGCCTCAAGAGACAACTCAAAATCAGCCAGAGCACCAAATAAGCTCTACAATGCTCAAACTCTGGCCTGTTACAGACTGCCAGAATAAAGCTGCTTCTGGTCTCTTTGGAGGTATGCTATTTAAGTGATGCATGGGTCCTAAGAGTCCGGAGGTCACGCCAAAGCCACACTCCATTCCTAAGTGCAGCTTTGGTGCAGCTTTCGGATTCTTAGGACCCATGCATCATTTAAATAGCATACTTCCAAAGAGACCTGAAGCAGCTTTATTTTGGCAGTCTGTAACAGGCCTCTGTCTTGGTTTCAATGTAAAGGTTACTCTTTTATATGCACATCTTGGGTTTACAAATTCCACAGCATGCAGGAAGGAAGCTAATGCTTGATTTTCAAATGGCTTTCTCATTGCTGAAAACTCCAGTGATTGAGAGCAATTTCTTTCACATAGAAACAGCAAGTGACCAGTCTGTCAGTTAAGGCAATCTATGAAAATCCAACTGGTTCCCTTCATCTTCTCTTATTCAACTCCCAGTCTTAAAATCAAGAATCGGCGAGCCAGAAGATCTAGCCAGTCCCAATGCTATGGCAATATTGATACTGTTAAGAGTTTGTAATTATTCACATCATTCTGTTTGCTTGTAATATTATACAGTTGCTATGTATGAAATACTTTTGTTCAAATCATTTAGCAGGGTAATCTGCCTTCTGCCTTCTGTTGCATTGGGTTCAATTTGGATTCAGCCATTCTGACAGCAAAACAATTGTAATAAATGGGACAAACATTATTCACATCTAATTTACTGACTACATCAGGACCCAACTCAACATTTTTCTGCTCAATAAAATACCAAATAATATGTCTTAACACAAACACTGATATAAAATGTCTATAAAAAGCAGAAAAAAATGAAGGGGCATATCATATTAGTTCCTCTGATATTAGGAACATATACTTGTGAAAACTGTTGCCTTTCAATTACTGGAACTGTTGATAGCCTAGAAGGAAATACTTTATTTACCTGCCATATTATCTTTCTGTTTATGGTTGCCCTCAACAGTGTCTTGATCAATCACTGAAGTAAATAAATTACAGAAATTTACCCTACACTATTGGGGAAATTGATGGGTTTTAGCACTTAACTTTTAAAAAAAACCTTTAAGGACCTGAACCTTCTCTATGTGACATGAGAAAGAATTTTTCTGGTACCTTTCACATTTTCCACAACAATATTTTTGCTTACATTGCACATATTGTGCATATGGTACAGCTAAACTGCAATTACTTCAGCCTTATTGCATGGACTTTTTAAAATTAGAAGTATTTGATGGTCTGTTTTTGAATTATCTTTACCAGTTGGCCAATCCTTTTGTGTTTACTGTGTGCTTATGTGCTCTGCTTCACAAAGGGGAAAGATAAGTGGTTTTTAGAGACATTTTGTGCAAACTGTGGAAGCTATGGTGTAAAACAATGAGTTCCTTGTCTTGCGCTCTCTCTCTCTCTCTCTCTCTCTCTCTCTCTCTCTCAGAAGTGACAACTGCTGTAGATACTGTATTTGCTGTTGAGGCTATCTCTTTTGACTGCGAACTAGGATTTCAAATATCTTCCATGCAACTAACCAAAGACACTCAATCATAATCTAGTACTTAACCTAACTATAGGTGAAGGGAAAGAAAACAGTAGAGATTTACAGTTTCTATGTTAGTTGTAGTAAAGCAACATTCTCAAAATTTCTTGAGAAAATAGGATACAAAGCATCAAGCTCCTACATAAATTAATGGAAGATGAACACGGCCAGTGACAGATGAAAACTATGCCCATGCAATAAAAAATGTTTTTATTGTGTGATGTAAGACTCCAATTTGTAATTATCTAACTTTAGACTTATTTTCACTTTTTTCTTCAGAAATGAATCTCTTTGTCTCAAAAATGCTTGATGGCTTAAATATATGGACAACAAAGAAGACATCATTTGACTGGACATGCTGAGTATTCTGTGAGTTACTGCTTAATAACTTTATTGCAGCTATTTAACAGCTGTTATTGATTAAGGAATAGGCTTCCCCCCATCAGAAATTATCCTGTTCAGATCGGTCAAACCTACGGCAGTTGCCAAAGTAATATGAGGCCCTGTCCCCACATGTCAGGACTCAGATAAAAGAACATACCCATTTTCCCTTTCCTGTTATTTAGGACTTTATCACATCAGACTGCTAAGATGCCACAATTGTATTAGTGTAGAAAATGCAAGCATATCAGTTTAGCAATAGGCATTTTCACACCAATTGCCATGATGCCCTATGCCCATTCCAGCATGCTTTTTGGTCTGTATATGGTTTTAAATTGCACAGCCACAGATTAAGAAAAGAGAAATTTTTTAAAAAAAGAAAGCAAAAACAGCCTACTCAGGTAATAGCAAAGAGAAGGGGGAGAGGGGCAGAAGAGCATAATCATGTCTATTTGTACCATGTGGCTGCCTACATATTGGAACTGCAGCTGGAGCAACATATCACATATGAATCAATAGTGGGAAAGTGGTGTGATTTGGAAACATTGGCCTGTCTGTAACAGGCCATTGACAGATTTTGCCCATTAATGAAAGGGAACACTCCAGCACCAGATGGAAGACAAGACAGCTACAAGATAGACATGGCATCATGTGAAAAGGTATGGCCATAGATTCTACTATCCTGCTGTAATTCCACTTTAGCAGCCTCATATCATACAGTCCTTACTTTCTGAAGATCTTATTTCACCAGCATAATGAATTGCTGTTCATACTTTGTGATGTTTTTAAAAAATTGAGGGTGATTTTAGGAATGGAGAGAGGGTTTTGAAAAGGTGTAAGGAATACTTGTGAGGTTAGATCACTGCAGTATTTTATAAGAACATGTAGCAACAGAAAGCCACAAATCTCCTTTAGTACATACTTAAAACGTCTTCCTTCAGAGAAGAGAAATTACTGACAATTCTAAAAAGAGACTTTTTGCACTGCTATCAAAAGGGTACTTAGTAGTGCTCACATCCTTCAGTATACTAGTTAAACTGCCATACTACTAGAAAATGAGTGGAAATGGCGTGCCTGAATATTTTCTTTCTCCATTGATTGATTGATTGATTGATATGTTACTTTTCCCCCAAACGAGATTCAAAGCAAGTTATAATATTCTATGAATTTGCTTTGGATATAAACTAGGAAAGATCAAAGCCGCATCATCTTAAATTACATTCTTCTGCATATTCAGAACAACAACACCCACAGCTCTGTCCATTGACCATGGAGGCTTGGGCTTGATGTGTTTTGCAATCCACGACCACTGGAAAGACCAAGATTGGTGGAAGAAGGCTAATGTAAGGTCATACCTTCTTACACACCTTCTTTTCAACACAACTCTGGCCTTTGTCATAAGTAAATGGTTATTTTTTGGGCAGGGGAAGTTGTCTGTAACTCTGAAGCATCAGTCTCCATCACAGAACTGTTTCTTAGTAGACACTTTTATATCTAGGCAAACTCGAGCCTTTTTCTTTTTAAAGGGCATCACAAGATTGATGATAATTAATAAAGCTTAGCAAAGAAAATTATAAAGGCCCTAGATAATCAGCAGAGTGACCTGATATCTATTTGGGCTTTCTAGCCATTCTTCTCAGATATAGCATCATGGTGACCTTTATGCTACAGGGATACCACATATTAAGCCAGTGAGCTATAGACAGGTTTAATCAAAGTGTACATCTCTTTTTGCTCAAAGAACATACTAAGTAATATTAATGATCTGCTTGGGGGCATTGCACTCAAACACCAGAGAATGGCAATGGGCCCCTTGTTTTAATTCTGAATGCAACTGATACTATGTCTTCTCATCCTGTTATGTTGCAAAAATATGTCTGAGATGCCTAACCTTGTTCTCCAAGACACTGGATATGTTTGCAAAAAGTCCAGATCTTTCACATACTCATGCCACACACCCTGCCCTTTCAGTGTATAAGAAATATGGGAGAGAATTACCACCATCACCACCACTTTCAGGTATGCTAGGGATATGTATCTTCAAGAACTTTGTTCTCACAGTCAAGAACAACCATCTGTAATATTTTCCTTCTCACTGTAATGAAGTTGTTTGAAAATCTCACAATCAAATCATTCTCTGTTTTTAAAAATGCTTATGGGCTATCCCCCCCCCCCCAGAAAACAGTATTTTCTGTGGAGAATTTTAGTTTTTTAAAATTTATTTTGTGCAGCAAATTCTGTTCTCTGCACAAGGTATATGTTGTTCTTTGGTGCAGAATACATCCTGAACTGGGAAGATTCTTGCCCAGCTAAGATTCTCCTTATTACAGTATACTGGCTTGAGAAAGTAGAGGTGCAGTGCATGTTAATTGTTTTAAAAGGTTTTAAAAATATTCTTTCCATTCCTAATCCTGTGCAGAAGGCAGAAAACCAACCAATTAAGAAGGGGAATATGATGACTGTATGGCTTAGGTCCAAGCCATATAGCAAACGCTATGTCCCCATTTGAGCCTGTCTCAATGCTGACAACCACAGAGGATGCCTATTTCTCATTTCCTCCACCTTCACAGGTATAGTTGGTGGGGATGCAAGACAATGTTTTCAATACCAGTGCACCAGTGATTCAGTTATGTTGGAATGATCAGGTGCCACCTCAGCACAGCTTTAAGGGGAGCAAGCAAGAAAAATCCAAAATATTCCAAAAATCAACTCTCTTCCTGGTGGCTGAGATAGCAACACTATCTGATGGTTCAGTGTACAATTTGTTTTTGTTTCATGCAAAAAATGATTTAAAATATTGAATACAGTTACCTTCAGGCTATGCATATAAGGTGTACTTGAAACATAAATGAATTTTATATACAGTTATGGGTCACATCACCAAAATATCTCATTATGTATCTGCAAATATTCCAAAATCTGAAAAATCCAAAATCCTAAACACTTCTGGTCACAAGCATTTCACATAAGGGAGCTTTTATTAGCGTTTCCTATAGCATGTGAGAATGCTGAAATGATGCATAATTAATTAATTTTGATGCTCTTTCGCAAGGGACTATTTATGTTTCTTCTTGCAAACAAGACAATCTGTTCCATATAACACATCACACTGTGTGTTCTTATATCATTATTTGTTTTCCAAAACTTTTAACAGAGTAGATGTGTTAGTCTGTTACAGCAAAAATGGCAAAGAATGCTGTGGCCCCTTAAATACTAACAGCTTTATTACAGCATATGTTTTCGTGAACTTTTGAGTACTTTATCAGATGCATAAAGTGCTAGCCTCAGTTATAAGTGATATATACAGAAAAAAATGTAAACACTGGGGTCAAACGCCCATGAAGTACAAATGATAGTATCATAGCTATGCCTACATGATGGTATAGAAATAACTGATGCTTCTTGTATTTCTTATCAATTCAGCCCTGCTGTTTTTAATTCTTTGTTCATACTAAGTTCATACTAAGTTGGTGCTCTTGGACATCTCAGCAGCCTTCGATACCATCAACCATGGTATCCTTCTGGAACGCCTGAGAGAATTAGGTATTGGGGGCACTGCGATCCAGTGGTTCCGGTCCTATCTCTCGGGAAGGTTCCAGATGGTGAGGCTGGGGGACAGCTGTTCTCGTAAAAGAGAGCTTACATCGGGCGTCCCACAGGGCGCCATACTGTCCCCTATGCTATTTAACATTTACATGAAGCCTCTGGGAGAGATCATCCGGAGTCATGGAGCGCGGTGTTATCAGTACGCTGATGACACCCAGATCTATCTCTCCATGTCTCTGACTGATACAGTGACTAAGGATGGCACCTCTCCTCTCAATGCCTGCCTGGAGGCAGTAATGGGTTGGATGAGGAAAAACAAACTCAGATTGAATCCAGAGAAAACAGAGGTACTCATGATAGGTTCCCCTGGCCCGGGCAGGGAAATTTGTCATCCTGTCCTAGACGGGGTTAAACTTCCCCTAAAGGACACAGTTCGTAATTTGGGAGTACTCCTGGATCTGTCTCTGCAATTATCATCTAAAGTAGATGCGATGGCCGGGAATGCTTGGTATCAGCTTCGGCTGATACGCCAACTATGTCCCTGTCTGGACCGACAGAACCTAGAAAATGTAGTACATGCACTGGTAACCTCTCGTTTGGATTTCTGCAATGCACTCTACATGGGGCTACCTTTGTATCAGGTTTGGAAACTTCAATTGATTCAAAATGCAGCAGCCAGGTTAATTACGGGGACGGCGAGATCTGACCATATAACGCCCATCTTAAAATCTCTTCACTGGCTGCCAATCCGTTTCCGGTCCCAATACAAAGTGTTGGCTTTTACCTTTAAAGCCCTAAATGGCTTGGGCCCAGGTTACTTGAGGGAACGCCTCTCCCTGCATAATCCACCCTGCACTCTCAGGTCAACAGGAAAATTGGTACTCAGTCATCCTAGGGTGAGATTGGCGACTACCCAGCAAAGGGCTTTTATGGCAGTAGCGCCTTCTCTTTGGAACACCTTACCCAAAGAGATCCGCCTTAGTGGAACGGTGGAAGCCTTTAAAAAGGCATTAAAAACTTACCTCCTCCCAACTCCTTGTAATAAAGATTCCCTCCCCTTACTGTTTAATGATGTAGGTATTTATAATTGTGATTTTAATAATGTGGAATGTTTTTAGCCAATATTTGTGGAATTAATGGGTATTGATGTGTATTTTTAATATGTCATTTGTTTTGTATTGTACTTACCTCTATACTGTACACCGCTTTGATCCTGGGAAAAGCGGTTTATAAATAAACAATTTTATTTTTATTTTATACTATTTCAAAAGCAGCATGGGCTATTGACTGGATGTCTGGGGTAGGAATGGAAAGAATATTTGAAAATATTGAAAACAATAAAAGCAAACAAACAAACAAACATGTTTCTTGAATGCTGAGAAAACCTGATGAGAAGTGTCATGGACTGATGACATTGTTAGAAGGTAGGATTGTTTTTTGCAGAGAACAGCATTTCCTTGACAGAAAAAAGTTGGCTGTTCTATGCAGAAAAAACGCTGTTCTGTGCAGAAAATTATGTAATTGGGGAACTTATTCTGTGTACAATTTGTGCATGATTATTTTGAGTAGAAAAGGCTGCTTTCTGCACAAAATAACTACTTTTTGCACCAAGCCTCAAATTGTGAACAGTCTTCAGAAGTGGTGCAATTTTTGAAAACTTTCATGCATCAGGAAGAAAATTTCTAAAATTATCTATTGCTTTCTTTGAAAAGAAAATTAGTGAAGAATTATATTCCTAGTCTAACAAATAACATGTACATGTACTCGCATAATACACAGACATACACACTGTCTTCTCTCTTACAAACATTTACATAGACAAATATTGTGTTTCAGATTACAGGGGGTGGAGAGAGAAATTTTCACCTGCCTGGGACCCTGCAGTTGTGATACAGATTCATGAAAAGGGGGTTGAATTAAAAGCTTCACACATACCTCCATCCAGCGATCCTGTTTCAGTTTGCATGATGAGGAAGATTCTAAATCCACTTCCCAGAGATGTGGAGAGGTTTACTTGTAGAAGGCCATGGGTGGGCCCTGACAATCACCATCCCCTCCATCCTGATCAAACTCATGGGAAACAGGAGAGTATTTGTCCTCCTCTTCTGAGAAAGAACATTTTATAGAATGACTGTACAAGTTCTTTCCCAAGACTTTCAGGTCTTAGAAAGTGTGGGGAGATTCATTCTTGTATGTCCTATTCCCCAGAAGAATCAGGTTTTTACTAGGTTGCACTGTTTGGTGGGATGGTAGTAACTTGCTTCTGCTTCTCATCACACTTGCTGTGTTGTTGAAGTTGACAAGGCAGCACTATGGTGTGTGTGTGATTGTGGACTATATCAGGGCTCTCCTGATACCTTAGTTGTGTTCAACCACTGTGTTTAAAGTATGCTGTAGTTGACTCTATTGCATCTATTTTGCACAAGAAACTGAGACAGGGCTGAGCTTCAATTCAAGACCAGCAGATGTTCTATCAAATCCAGATAAAGAGCACTTGACCCTACTTTAACTGCCATAGCTCAGTGCTGTAGAATTCTAGGAACTGTAGTTTGTTATGGCACAAGAGCAAAGTATCTTCTTTCATTTGAATGACCATACTCCATGTGACACAGTGCTCACAAAATACTACACAGGGACAACAAAAGGCACTGTTTGCTCATGCCTTACTTTCCTAAATCCCAAAAGAATAGAGTACCAGAATAAAATCTTATAATAAATATGTGCTGCTTGCAGAATTGAGAATATTGGAATTAAACTTATCAGAAATTCTCCATATCTAATGTCCAATCATCTTGTTAACATTTTAGCATGCCAATGAGACGTCCTTTATAAAGTTGAGGGGTGGCACCCCTTCTATCTAACCACAAAAAACAATTTTGTATCCAAACATTCTCAAACCCCCTATTTGCACATTTTTGCCATGCTTTTAGGCCATCTTGCATATAAAGTGACCAGAAATCACTTTTGGTTTATGTCTGATTTTAAAAAGTCACATCATATTTAAAATTAGACAAACTTTAGAAGGAAAAAAAAAACAGATTCAGTAGGCTTAGGTGCACCTATGTCAGGAATTTTGGCCTACTGGTCCCCCCTCCCTTTTTAAAAAACTATTAAATGGTCCCAAATGCAATATTTTTGATTTGGAAACCATAATAGTTAAAAAAAATTGAGTGGTTTATACAGTTGCTGATGGTGAGGGGGAAAACATGTTTATGCTGTTGGCTAGAGTCAAGCTGCTGGGCTGCATTAGTGTGAACTAATGTTGGGGAAAAATACAGAAGCCATGAAGAGAGCAAAATATTGAAGATGTAGGGTCCAAGGAGCAGTGCCTTCTGATACCACTGCTGACTGCTGTGCAGGGGTGCTAATATTGTTCTCACAAGTGACAGTGAGTAATTTCCAGTTTTCTTCCCTCTACAAATATAATCTGACAGTTTTTACCCCCATTTGCACATCCCAAAAATATTATTGGTAAACATTCTGGACAGAATTACACTTTTTTGCATGTGAACTGTGGGGTTTTGTGGAAATATCCTTGTTTTAGGCAATCACATGATTTTTGTACAACTGCTACTTCCTCCATAAAGCTCAGTGACATTGGACAACAAAAATATACAATTCAGAGCTTGACAAAAATCTTGCACAGAAAGCAGCAATCATGTACCCAGACACACCCCAAAAAACAAGAAAACCCCCACATCTGCCTATGTTGGTGAAGAACTGCAGCTTGTTCCACAAGGTTATTTTCTGTAAGATTTTTGTTGTGTAAGACTGCAGCTTTTTATACAAGATTTTTGTTGTGCAAAGTAGTTGTTTTTGCAATCTTCCACATAAACACATGGGTCTACCTGTAAATAGTGGGGGGGTTTTGCACACAAACCCAATTCTGTGTTAATTGGTCGAACCCAAAGGGTGCTCCACAATATCTCCTCTTCATCCTGGAGAGAAGTGACTAGTAGGGTGCCACAGAGTTCTGTTGTGGGCCCAGTACTATTCGACATCTTTATCAATGACTTGGATGACAGAATTGGGGGCATACTTATCAAATATGCAGATGGCACCAAAATAGGAGGAGTAGCTCTTACCCCAGAAGACAGGATCAACATGCAAAATGACCTTAATAAATTAGAAAGCTGGGCCATAGCTAATAAAATGAACTTCAACAGGGAGAAATGTAAGATACTGCACTTAGGTAAAAAAAAATGAAATGCATAGATATAGCTTAACAAGACTACATGTGAAAGGGATCTAGAAGTTGTAGTAGACCACAAGTTGAACCTAAGTCAAGAGTGTGATATGGCAGCTAAAAAGGCCAATGCTATTTTAGGCTGCATTGGTAGAAGTATAGTTTCTAGATCAAATCAAGTAATAGTGCAACTCTTTTCTGCCTTGGTCAGGCCTCACCTGGAATACTGTGTCCAGTTTTGGAAACCTCAATTCTAAAAGGATGTTGACAAATTGAAGTGTGTCCAGAGGAGATGGTGAAGGGTCTAGAAACCATGTCCTATGAGGAATGACTTAGGGAGCTGGGTATGTTTAGCCGGGAGAAGAGATGGTTAAGAGGTGATATGATAGCTCTGTTTAAGTATTAGAAGGGCTGTCACAATGAAGATGGAGCAAGCTTGTTTTCTCCTGCTCCAGAGACTAGAACACGAACCAATGGATGCAAGCTGCAGGAAAAGAGATTCCATCTCAACATTAGGAGCAACTTCTTGACAGTGAGAGCTGTTTGACAGTGGAACACACTCCCTTGGAGAGTAGTGGAGTCACCTTCTTTGGAGGTCTTTTTTTTTTTTTACAAATAATTTTAAATCAATTTTACAAATACATAAAATAAAATAATACGATATACAAGCCATCTTTCAACAAATATAAAATAATTCATTATTAACAAAGTTTTTGGTTTTATTCTCAGATATTTAGTACATTACTTCCTTTATATGTCTCCCCAACTCTATATTCCCATACATCTCTGCTTTCCTTAATTTCTTAAATCATCTCTCTCAAAGTGAAAATATATTAAAAAATTAATCAAATCAGTCATTAATCCTCTATCAATATTCTACCATGATAGTTATTATTATAGTCCTCCTAACATTGAGTTTATTACAAAGCAAAATTTTCAATTCAGTCAAAAATCATTGCCATATAATTTCCTTTAGTTTCCTTCATATAATTAAAAAAAAAGTCTTAAAAAATTCCTCCATCCGTTTTCTTCAAATAACAAAAGTTAACCTGTCTGTTTCCATGTAGTCGTATAATTTGTACAACCAGTTTTCACTAGACAGAGTTTCAATATTTTTCCATTTGGAAGCATAAAGTAATCTAGCAGTACATACCATGTAAAATACCAATTTACCAAACTTCCTTTCAGTTTCATCCTGTTCAATCATATTTAACAAATATAACTTTGGATTCTTATTTAGATTTAATTTTTAAATTTCTGTAATTTTAATTGAATTTTGGATCAGTACTCTCAAGCCTTTTTACAATCCCTCCAACTATGAAAAAGAGTGCTTATCACTTCTTCACATTTCCAACAGGTGTTTCTGCATTTATTATTCATTTTTGGCAGAATATGAGGAGTTAGATGCCATCGAAATTGCATCTTAATCATGCTTTCTTTTAGTCCATAATCTGAAGTGTATTTATTTCTTCTTCTCCAGTTTTTTTTTCATTGTTCAAATGGAATGTTCTGCACTAAATCTTTGGTCCAGTCGATCATGCATTTTTTTTATCGCTTCTTGTTCCAAATCATATTTCAGTAGAAGTTTATATAGTCTTGGAATTTCATGATTATCCTCCGATTTAATTATTTTTTCAAACTCCACCTTTTCCTATACCTTTTAACTTTTGATCTTGATTAAACTTTTCCTTTATACGTCTATACAAAAACCAGTTGCATCTATATCCATCCCTGGAGAGCTCCAAATGTGTTTTAAGTCTTCTTTGGGCTCCTTCAAGTATCATGATATCCTCATATGTTAGCCAAGATTCACAAGATAATTTCTCATTTTTAAAAAGAGCTTTGTTAATAGAAACTCAGAGTGGGATTTTAATACACTATTTTGGTTTAATTATCTCCCATATCTTAAAAAGCGATTTTCTTATGAAATGGTTATTAAACTCCTGGTTCACCTTAACTTTATCATAAAAAAAGTATCCATGCAGGCGATAAATCAGCCCTTCAGTTTCAAAATTCAAAGTGTTTAATTTTCTTAGTCTTATGCAGTCCAAGGACCAACTCAAAGTTGCTGCTTGATAATATAGCTACAAATTTTGGCATGCAACACCCCCTCTTTCAGTTGAATCGTGAAGCAATTTCATCTTAATTCTTGGCTTCTTGCCATTCCAAATAAATTTTGACTCTACTCCATAGTGTGAATGGTACTTCATTTGTTATGATAGGCAGATTTTGAAATAAATACATCATTTTAGAAAGAATTGACATTTTTATAGCGGAAATCCTACTGAACCAAGATAAATTTAATTTATTCCATTGATCCAATTCTTTTTTAATCTCATTCCACTTTTTTTGTAATTGTTCTTAAACAAGTCTGTATTCTTTGTAGTGACATTCATTCCTAAATATTTAAGTTTCTTTTCTATTTTAAATCCCATTCTTGATACAATTTCCTGTTGGTCTCTCTTGGGAATATTCATCACTAATGTTTTGATTTTATATTTATTACTTGAAAACCAGAGGCTTCTTCATAGTCACATAACATCTTCTGTAAAGCATCTATATTTTCAATTGGATTCCCTAAGGAGATAGCCAAATAGTCAGCAAATGCATTTAATTTATATTCCCAACCTTCTATTTTCACTCCTTCAATTTTTTTTATCTTCTTAATTTTGTGATAATAATATTTCAAATGTTACCAAAAATAATAAAGGCGACAATGTACATCTCTGACGTACAGTGGATCCTTGTTATACGCTGGTGTTTGGTTCCAAGATCTCCCGTGTATAACAAAATCCGTGTATGCTCAAGTCCCATTAAGTATAATGACATAGCAAAATGGTGTCCCTTATAAAAAATGGAAAATCAAGGTAAATTTATACTTTTTTGGAACATTTTCAAACCGTGTATGCTTAAATCCGTGTATAAAAAATCCGTCTATAAGAAGGGCCGACTGTATATCTTTTGTATTTTAAAAGTATCGGGCTTCAATCCATGTATTAGAAGACTGGCCTCTTGATTCGTATAGATCTTATTTCAGCTCGGTATCAGTTTTGGTTGATACGCCAACTGCATCTCTACCTGGACTGAAAGGACCTTGAAGCAGTGGTGCTTGTACTGGTGAGCTCTCTTTTAGATTTCTGTGATGCGCTCTACTTGGGGCTACCCTTGTACCAAGTTCGGAAGATTCAATTGGTTCAAAATGTGGCAGTCAGATTGGTCACCAGAACATCTAGGTTTGACCATATAACACCAGTGTTAAAATCCCTTCACTGACTGCCAATTAGCTTCTGGGTGCAATACAAGGTGTTGGTTATTACCTTTAAAGCCCTACATGGCTTGGGCCTGAGTTACTTTAGGGAACGCCTCTCCCTGCACAATCCGCCCCACACTCTCAGAATAACTGGGAAGTACTAATTGGAACATCATAATACTAGGTTGACAACTTCCCATAGGGTGTTTACAGCTGCGGTTCCAAAATTATGGAATAGCCTACCGGAAGAGATCAGTCTCATCAATACCTTAGAGGCCTTTAAGAAGGCACTCAAAACGAATATCTTCCAGTGGGCTTATCCATCAGACTCCATATAAAAGCTTCTGATGATGTTCCACTCTTGACTATGATTATTGGCTACTGATGAACTGTTTTTAAGAGAACTAATAGGAATGTGGTAAATTCAGTATTAATGTTTTATCAATTGCATTTGTATCATTGTATTATTTTATTGATGTAATTCCGCCTTGATCCTTGGGAGAGGTGGGAAATATAAATAAACTTTATTATTATTATTATTATTATTATTATATTTATCCAATTCAAGAAATTTTTTACCTATATCCATTCTTTTCAACACTTTCTATCCAAAGATCTTATCAAAGTGCTTTTCAGTGAAAAAAAAAAATAAAAATTAAAAGTCGTTGTTTGTAAAAAAAATTTTTCAATGATTCAATTAAGTTCAGGATATCCCTATATTTTCCTTGGATAAGCCTCTTGGTAAAAAAAAAAAACCAACAGGGGTGTGGGCAAGGGAGAAGGGCCTAAGAGCCCAGCTCCCAAGGCCCCCTGTGAAATGCTCTAAGGAGCCAAAGGAACATGTATAAACAGCACAGTGGAGCAGCACAAGTGGGGGAAGAGGCGAAAACAACAGACCCGCCCCCAGAAGAGATGTCTACTACCTTCTGCTGCTGTGGGCTTGCTGCTTGCTACCTGCATGCTCCATCTCACCTGGTGGACTGCTGGCCTCAGACTGCTTCTGCCAGGACCAGCCCCAGGTACCACAGCCAGGAACACCTGCTCCCCTTGGGCAGGGGATAAAGGCTGGGTGCCTGCTGTGATGGGCCTGGACTGGCCAGGGTGATGGCAAAGGAGAGTTGTCCTTTGGGGGGGGAGCAAGGGAGCATTTGGCGGGAGGGAGGAATATTTTAATATATTGTGATGCAGTTAATTTAACTATATTTTGATGTTGATATTTTAGTTAAGGTAAGGTGATGAATTTTAGTTGTGTTTATGATAAAAATTGCTATGTAATTGTTTTTTGCATTTTTGTAACTCTGCCTTGTCCTTTGGAAAGGTGGTATATAATAAAATTTTAATATATATAATTTTGATCTTCTTGAATTATTCACTAAGAATATCCTTTACTCTTTCAGCCAATATTGATGCAAACAATTTGTATTCTGAATTTGGTAAGATATGGGTCCTTCTTTGGTGGTTTTTTAAACAGAGGCGGATGGCCATCTGTTGAGGATGCTTTGATTGTGAGTTCCCTCATTGCAGGGGTTGGACTGGATGGCCCTGTGGGTCTCTTCCAACTCTATGGCCTGTTACAGACTGCCAAAATAAAGCTGCTTCAGGTCTCTTTGGAGGTACGCTGTTTAAATGATACATGCATCCTAAGAATCCGGAAGCTGCACCAAGCTGCACTCCAGTGCTTAGGAATGGAGTGTGGCTTTGGCGCGACCCCGGACTCTTAGGACCCATGCATCATTTAAATAGCATACCTCCAAAGAGACCCGAAGCAGCTTTATTTTGGCAGTCTGTAACAGGCCTATGATTCTTTTAAAAAAGAAATAACCCATCACATGCATTTCTGCACAGCCTAATTTCCTTAAATATGGATGTGTGAATACTGGGTCAAAACTGCAAAATTCTTTCCTTCTTGACTGGATTTCCTAAGTGTTGGAGAAACAATTTTTTTTCATCAAGACATGAATATGTGAATATTCTTTACAACCCCTGCCTACTGTCATGTGAACCTTAGGAAGTGAAATTGCTAGTATATTCAAAAGAATCCTAGTCACTAAGTTTGATTTTTGTGTCTTGAAATTGTAGGCACCATGCAAGAAGGAATTGTAATTCTATGACCTATATTATACTACACTGTTATAACTCTATTATTCCACTTTAACTGCTATCTCCTGTGGAACTTGGGGCTTGTAGTTTAGTAAGGCCCAAGAGCTCTCTAGCTGAGATCTAATGACCTCCCTAAAGTGCAAATCCCAGAATCCACAAGAGGACCTGTAGCAATAAAAGTGGAATAATAGTGCCATAACAATGGCCTGATACAGACAGCCAAAATAAGCGCTTCGAGTCACAGTGGAGGTATGGTGTTTCAATGATGCATGCATCCAAAAGTCCAGAAGCCACATCAAAGCCACATTCCAGTCTGGAGCGTGGCTTGGTGCGACTTCTGGACTCTTAGGACGCATGCATCATTGAAACACCATACCTCCACGGTGACTCGAAGCAGCTTTATTTTGGCTGGCTGTAACAGGCCAATGTAGTTGATATTGTCTTCAGTGTGCCTGTTTGTCTTCTAAGAGCCAGTTAGTTTTATTTAAAAGACAGCAAATGTCATACTGGAACATGTGAGCTATTATTTAAAATTACGATAAATGGGGGAAAACGTGAGCATAGAAATACAAAATAAATGTTATAGGAACAATGTAATAAAAGCTTTGTTTACGGACACGTCAACTTGCATGAAGAAATGCCCATTGAGAGAGAAAAAGAAAAAAAGTGGTTACAGAATACATGCAATCAATATGCTCTTTATTATATCTTTTTCTTTTATCTGAAGAGGCCGTAATAATTAGACAATTATACTGTTTAAAAAAGTAATTGAAGTAAGGGGCATTTTAATCTTTGAATCATTTTAGGGCATGAGTAATTACATATTCTTTTGATGCTAATGCATGGATTTATGCGTGCCTCCTGGATGTCAGACATATTTTAGGGGCAAAGCTATTGTACAAGTAGAGTTTTTCTCCACTGGAAAGGCATGATCCAGTTTCTGCCTCATACACATCGTTTACATGTGATGGATATTCAAGAAAAATTCTGGCAGAAATAAGATATGAGCATTCTTATGCGTTGGAAATGTTTGAAAGTTTAGACTTAATTAATCCTAAAATTCATAATTGAAACCTGGTGAGGACAATAATCTGATAACACTGTTTTAAGAAAGAGGTCAAATTGGCATACCTTGTCTCAGAAATGGTAGAGAAAACAAACACATAGTAGGTCCAACACTGTGGCCTTTCATTTCGTATGGCTGCTCATAGGCTTTTCCCACCAAGCAACCTTCAAACTCGCTAGGTACTCAAGTCTTTTCACTTTAAATCAGGGATGGATACCCTGTGAGGCTCCAGTTGGTTTAGGATTAAAATCCCAGCAGCTCTCTTCAGAGCCAATGCTGATAGATAATAGGAGTTATCATCCAAGAAATCGTGAAAGGCCACAAACTGCACATGTATTTATCTTGGTGGATTCTCCCAAGAGAGGGAGACATTTAAACAGGGGGTTCAAAAAACTTTGTGCGGGGTACAGACCGCCGCTTTGGCAGCGGTCTGGCGCCGCACGCAAGAAGGTCCGCGGGGGAGCCGGAGCCTTCAAAACGGCCCGACTCCCGCGGACCGAAAAGAAGCTCCAAAATGGAGAGCTTCTTTTGCGTCGCGTTTGTGACGTAGCGAGGCGCCAGGGGCGGCGCTCGCTACGTCAGCAGCGGCGCGACGGTCTGGACGCTGTGCGTCCGATGCGTAAAAGATGGCGGCCGGCCATGTGAAAAGGGCCGGCGCCATCTTGTACGGACGGAGTCCGTAACGAGGCCATGGGGCGTCTAAAAGAGACGCCCCTTTTGGAAAATGGGACGTCCGGAGGACGTCCCAAAGGCAATGTAGAAAGCCCCTTTGCCTCTTTCTTTCTTGCTTCAAACCTCTCCTTTCCCCTCCAGCTTCTTGCTTCTATCTCCCCCTTAGGAAGCTTTTACATCTGTTGCCTCCCAAATTCAAGCCAATCCAGAGGATCTTTTTCTTTCTCCCTGCCATTCTGATTTTGGTTGCCAAGATAATCACTTGCTTTGAACAATTAACCTTTTAACTGAAATGGGGAGCATCAGGAGGGGAAAACGACAACCAAAATGTGCAATGTCCTAAAAACAAAATAAAAGCCAAAATGGAGGATTTTTCTATTCCTCAAATCATGCTTTCCAAAAGTCCATTGTTTATGTACCAGGCCAGAATGGTTAACAATTGAAACTCAAGTGGGAGGCCACCTCACGTCAAAATTAAACAACTGCAGAACAATTGACTCTGCCATGGGCAGCACAGTATTAAACTTTCCCTCAACTCTTGTGCCATAGTAATCTAAACAGAAAATGCTGCTTGGCATAGATGTTAAGTTAGTGAATGACTTGTAAACACAGGCTGTCCGCCTGCCCACTGTGTCAAATTTGTTATGTATTTGGCAAATAAATTATCACTCATATGCAATCTGTCAGCCATTGCTCAGACCACAAAATAATGCAAATTGTTCAGCACTTATGTTGCATTAAAAACAAGCCCTATTGAATTCAGTCGGACTTACTACTTAATAAATGTACACAGGACAAAGCTCCATATTGGATGTTTGTTTGGATTTGTTGTCCTATTGCTGTCATTCACTGATTTTGAGAGAGTACACAGGTGGCCACTTATGAGTATAGATGTCCCGTGAGATGAAGCCATGAAGAGAAGCCAAATCTTTATATGGCAGTGACTGTTCTTGGTGCCTTTTTCAAGTGGGGAAGATTGCCAGATAATGAAATCTGCAATTGTTGGGCCCTGCCACCTGGATTTCAATTGGCTCTAAACGGTGCTCAGGGCTTTGACAAGCAGCCTCGGTTTCATGTTAATGAGGTAATTTCAGACTATGGACGGTATTCGATCTTTCAGAGGTAATATTGCATTCATCATAGTATATGCTCAGGGCTTGGAAATGTTACGTTTATGGTTTATAACCTAGGATTGCAGGTGGCTGGAGATTTGGGGATTTTAGTCCAGAAAGTAATGTTGGGGATGTAATGTAATTATAGTACTTAAAAATGTCAGTTATCTTTCTTTGTATTCTTCATAGCAAGTAGATCCCAAAAGTTTTATGTTTACTTCTGGGTCCATAGGGAATTCTCATGTTGTCTCTCCTCTTAGAAATATAGGGAGGTATCCACCCCTCTTCACAAAAAAAGTTCACTGGAATACTAGAAACAACTGTGTTAAAGGCAGCTATTAACATGTACTTTTTAAATTTGCTGTGGTGCATTAGTACATAAGATTGTTCTAAAACAGATTAGCGGGAATTTCAGGGGGGAAATAATCTGCTTATTAGAAAGGACACTTGTAGAGATTTAAAACACATCAGATAAAACCTTTGTTGAGAAAACAAGAATTACAGTTTCTCTCAGCTACAGATATCCTGCAACAACTGCCAGGATGACCTCATTAAGATAGGTATCACCTCTCAGTATATTGTGCTTTTTTTATGCTACATGGTCAAGGAAGTGGTTCTAACTGTGTTTGGAATTAGTAAATACACACACATACATAGTACATATGCATGAATTTTTTCATACAGACATGTTATTTCAATACAGAATAAAGGAACTGCTTTATTCTAGATCAGTATTGACTAAAAGGATTGCTTCAAGTTTCAGGCAGAAATCTTCTTCATGCACAGTATGCACCTTGTCATACATTTTCTGTCCTTCCCAGGCTTAGCTTAGGAAAAATGGATTTGTGGAATGTCTATGGAAAATAAAGGAAAGATGGATGGATTAAAAGAGGGAGGGAGGGAGGGAGGGATGTAGATAGATACATAGCTAGATGGTAGATTTTAAGAGAAGGAGGTAAAGCAATTATGACTTGTTTATATAGTATTAGTACAATTATACAATATTACTGTTTATACCAGAATTGCCATTTTGCAGAAATTGTATTTCCTACAAGTGTGGTGCTTAAAACTGGACTGATGGCTAGGGATGTAAAGAATATTCTCCAAATTTTCAATTAGTAGAATTGTCTAATTCGAAAATTTCGAAAGCATTTATAGGAGAATTCTGATCGCTTCTCGACATGAGTAAGATTTTGATTTTCAATCATTTCCATGAAGAGAAGAGAAGAAACTTTCAGCTGACAATTCGACCTACAGGATTTGGGTATTTTGCGTAAGAAAAGCTACCATTCATCCTGGGTTTTCACCAGAGGCTATTTCCTTTCTGGGTGATCCCCCCCCCATCTTTGCTCACTCACAGTTTTACTTTGAAAAACAAAAGAGAACAAAAGGGGGAGCATTTGTGTGTTGGTGGTAGATAAGACATTCTGCCCTTTATGCATGTGCTCTTTTTTGGATGCATTACACACTCTTATTCATGGATATTTTGAACTCTCCTTGCCAATATATATAAGGCAAACCTACTTTTATTTTGCATTTTATTATATATATATATATATATATATATAATATATAATTAAAATGCAAAATAAAAGTAGGTTTGGCCTTAGCATCACTTGAGAGAGCTGAGAAGAGGTTGTCATGCCCTGCCTATGAGGCTGAGAGAATGTGCACTCTCCTGCCAATTATAATTATTATTATTATTATTATTATATTATTATTATATTGCATGACCTTAGCATCACCATGGGAGAAGTGCAGAGTTGGTCATGCCCTGCCTCTGAAGTTGAGAGAGTTGACCTCACAAAAGAGAAGAAGGGACAGGGTGGGGTGCAATGGCAGGGATTCTGCCATGATGGATAAAACCTAGCACTCGAAGGTAGTCTAAGAGGTCATCCAAACCCCCCCCCCGTTCACCATGAAAGAAATGCCTAGGAGTTGGAGTTGAAGCTGAGAGCATGTGACTTGCCCAGGGTAGCAGTGAATTTCTATGGTGAACTGGGAGGCTAGAGTCCCATCCCAGCTCAGCCATGTAAATCCACAGGGTGACATTGGGTAAGTCACACTCTCTCACTCATGGATATTCTGCACTCTCCTTGCCAATATTATTATGTATTATTATTATTGCATGACCTTGGCACAACATGGAGAGAGGTGCAGAGTTGGATCCCATGTATTCCTCATAGCAGAAGGGGGTTGGACTGGATGGTCCTTGAGAGTCCCTCAACTCTAGCATTTCTTGTTGGGGCTTCAAGTTTATTTGTTGAGAGTAGGCTTTTCCCCCTTTTGTTGTGTGTTGCCTTCAGGTTTTTTTTAAGCATAGGAATGTTCTTTAAACACTGCCAAACTTCCTTTTGACATGGCAATGAGTTTGAAATGCAAAGTAATTAGCGTAATTATTCAACTTGTCTTTTATTGTCATTCGAGAAATCTGTGAAAAATATTTCGAAGCGGCTGACAGGAGAGAGAAAACCTTTTGAAAGGGGGACTGTGGAATGAATATTTTTTAAAAGAAATTCTCACTCCGTTCTCAATGAACGAGAAGAAAAACATGGGTTTCTCCAATCTCTACTGATGGCACTAGGGCTGAAATTCCCCTAGAAGGTCATCCGTAGGATAAAAAAGGCTCACCTAATATCACTCACCCAATATTTCATTTTCCACTCCTTCAGCTTACGCCCTCATGCGTTCCTCCCAAAATCTGTTCAAAATGGTCTCTGTGGTGCATAGGAGGGAGTGTTGGGGTGCTGGTCTCTGACAGAACATCAACCTCTGAATTACCCCCAAGATGAAGGGAACCTCAGAGGCAGTGGGGTGCAGAATGCCAAGGTGGCAAGAACATATGTGAGCACCCAGTGGAAAAGGCCCTGGGAGGAAATATCAATGGAGTTGGGGTCTGGGTGAAAGACAGGAAGTTTAAAGGAGGATGAAATGGTGGAAGCAAAAACAGAGAGGAAGACAAGACAAGCAAAGAAGAGATAGAACAACACAAATATAGAAGAAGGAGAGAGATGAAAACCCCAGTACCTATATGGCATGTCAGATGGCATGGAGGGAGTGAAATGGCAGATGCAGCTCCATCAGGCCTAGTCTAAAGAAGAAGGCACTCCCTTTATGCCATCTGGTGTCGTCTGGCCCCGGAGAGAGTGAAAGTCAGGACCAGCTCCATCAGGCCTGGCCTAAAGAAGAAGACCCTCCCTCCATGCCATCTGACATCATCCAGCCTTGGAAGGAGTGAAAAAGCAAGCCCAGCTCGACCAGACCTTGTCTAAAGAAGAAAGCCCTTCCTCCATGACAGTAACAAGGTCAGTATCATGATACAGTATCATCCGGCCTTGGAGGGAGTGAAAAGGTAGACCCTGTTACATTATGACTAACCTAAAGTAAGAAGATGAGCCTTGCCTCCAGTCCGTCTGCCATGGTCCAGTCCTCAGAGGGAGAGAAGAAGTGCTGGACTTATTCCCCTTCCCCACTACCATTCCCTTCTCCTTTTTGGTCATGTCTTTTTAGATTGTAAGCCTGAGGGAAGGGAAATGTCTAATTAACTATACATAAGCGCCTCTGAGAGCATTTGTGGCTGAAGAGCAGGGCATAAATACAGTAAAGAAAGAAAGAAAGGGACAGGGGGCTAGGAAAGGAATATAAGAAGAGGTGGGAAAGTAGAGGACAATCTAGCCAGAAGGTGGGTTGAAACCAGAAAGCAAACAGCTGGAGCATGGAGGAGGAGAGGAGTAGGAGAAACAGCTGGCCCAACAGACAAGGAGGAAGGGAAGACAAAGGCAGGGGGATAGAAAGTTGAAGAAGAAAAGTCAAAAGCCCGCAAGGGATGAGGCCTCAAGACAGGAGGGGAAACCCAGCTGAGATGAACATGCAGTAGGGATGGCCAGATACCTCAGATATTTGAGTGGGGGAGATAGAAAAGGAAGTCAACTTTTTAGAGTGTAAAAAATGAGGAGGAGAAGCCAGAAAACCCCAGGAGAAGGATACTTGTCTCATCACACTTAAGATGTTTATGATTTTTCTGGACAGGACTGGCATAAGTCTTGTTGGGTACAATAGGGTGTCTGGAGGGAACTTTTGTTTAAACACTGTTTATACTGATAATAAAGATTAACTACAATCCATCCCACTGTTGTGAAGACTGTAGCAGCATATGATGGATCTGCATGGTAGTTCTACCACTAGTGTCCATTCCACTTGCAGAAAGTGTTCCATTCCACTTCCTGCTGAGAGACATTTTTTTCCAAGTAGGAAATACACAAATGCTCCTATTTATATTAGCAAGTTGAAAAATAAATGTATATCAGCTTTAGGGGAATGGGAGGAAGATAAAATATGAGATAAACAGGGGGATTTGTTAACAAATAGATAATCGGATTTACCAGCACATTTCTGAATGCACTATGAAATCTGATTTATTGTTAATGCTGCTCCTTACTGGGTTTGCTTTTTCCTCACTTTTTTGTTATGGAGTGTGACCGCCTCTTAGATATGAGTTGTATTGACTTATTTGTGCTGGTTGCTGTGTCTCTATCAGTATATGCAGTTAATTGTACTTATTTTTTCCAAAATACTGTTGAACCAGATCAAAATAACATGGCAGTAATATAAATAGTAACCTACAATTGTTTCACTGTTTTGTATTCAAAGGTAAAAGATGAAACAATATTAATGCTGTTTCACGAACTCTTATGTGATTATTAACAGCATAATTTCCCCCTCAATGTGGCACTACAGTGTATTGTTTAGAGTTGCATTACAAGCCAAGAATAATAGTTACTAATGAAGATACTGTTGCTGTAGCAAATAGATTTTTCTCTACAGAACTGTATAAAGATCTTAGAAAAATTCTTGTATAAAATTGTGATCAATAGCTTATACAAAAGAAGATGCTCTTAGCTAATCTTACATTAAGTTACAAAGAACACTTCCATTAACACAAAAGGGTTTCTGCTAGGCAAAGGGGATCCAAGCCAATGGCTTTTTGCACTATGGACTTTCCCCACTTCTTCCCTTACCACCAAAGCTTCCTTCCAAGGGGATGTTCTCACTTGCTTATACTCCGTGTTACAAATCGAATCCAAGGTACATCGTTCCTATTAGAAACCGAATTAAATCTAGAACAGTTCTAGAGCAACCCGCTATCGTCCCCACTAGAAATCGAATCGTACAGCGGTTTATAAATTTGATTCGTGTTTTCGTCATTTAACGCGTGTTAAAAAAATAGAAGGGTCGAACCTACATTTTTCCCTTGAATCGGGATAGGAACCGGAGCATTTAAATAGGAACGACAGCCTTTGAAATCGGGTTAGCTGGATGGGAGAAGCGGAGTGCGATGGGGCTGGCCTTGGGGGAGTTGCCCTTTCTGTCCCCATCCATCGTGGCTGTCGCCATTTTTGCTTCCCTCACCCCTTTGTCCGCTGTGGTCTTTCAATAAGAGATAAGGATTTTTTTATTTTTTATTTTAATGGTTTACAGGCGCTTAATCTCTTCAGTGCTTTAAGCGCCTGAAGTCCCGGCTGCTCAAGCGCCTGCATCTGCCAAAGGACTACAAGGCTTCCCCCGGTGGATTGCAACCTCCCCTCTGTGTGGGGAGAGCCCATTTCTAACGGAGGAGAGGCAGGAAGGGAAGCCTCCTCTAGAAGAGGCATTCCCTGCCCGCTTGGGCTCTGATCTCACCCAGGCAGGGAAGGGAAGCCTCCTCACGAGGAAGCATCTGATCTCGCCCAGGCAGGGAAGGGCTTGATCAAGGGGGGGGGGGATAGAGCCTTTCTCCCTCCCTTTCTCAAATGGAATCTGCCTTCTCCTCCAACCCTGGAAAGAGAATCTTTGGGAAGAGTGCTCCCTCCCTGCTTTTCCAGCAGCCTCCTTCATTGATCTCTGGGCTCTCTGAAGGGATTCTCCCTGGCTGTCTTGGGAGACATGAAGAGGGGATGCTGTCCTGCAAAACCCATCCCCATAGTTTCTCTGGAAACAGGCTTGGGCTCCCCAAATTTGCTTTGCCAGAAGCCTCTCCCATTGATCTCTGGGCTCTCTGAAGGGATTCTCCCTGGCTGTCTTGGGACGTCTCTTGCTCATGCTTTATTTGGTTTTCACTCTCTCCTCTCTCTTAGGTCTGCAGCTTCTTGCTGCTGGGATCGTTCTCTTTCCCCCTTTTCTGTCTTGTGTCTCTATCCCACTTAAATTGACTGCCTTCTCCTCCTTGATCCCATTTTCCAACCCTGGGCTTTGGATGCAGAGTCTCTACCCACTGAAACCCACTGCCTTCTCCTCCTTGATCCCATTTTCCAACCCTTGGTTTTGGATGCAGAAGAGTCTCTACCCACTGAAACCCACTGCCTTCTCCTCCTTGATCTCATTTTCCAACCCTGAGCTTTGGATGCAGAAGAGTCTCTACCCACTGAAACCCACTGCCTTCTCCTCCTTGATCCGATTTGGCAAACACACACACACACACACACACTACAGACAGACAGACAGACAGACACACACACACAAGATTATATATGAATACTCACACACACACATGCATATATATATAAATGCATACACACACAAACATATAGGTATATATACACATATATATTTGTGTGTGTGTTTGCGCACATGTATATATATATGCATATGAGTGTGTGTGTGTGTGTGTGTGTGTGTGTATATATAAGGTAATTATAAAGTAACAACTTTTTTAATTTATGAAAAAACCCTCATCTGTAGTTCCAAACTCACTGTAGAAATAATACAGTTTGAGACCCCTTAACCTGCCCTGGCTCAGTACTAAGGAATTATGGGAACTGTTGTGTTTGTGAGACATTTATCCTCCTCTGCCAGAGAGTGCTGGTGCCATAATAAACTACCATTCCCAGGATTCCCTAGCACCAAGTTATGGCAGTTAATATGGGGAGACGCAGAAGAGGACGTTTGAGCGATTAAGCGCCTTCATTGGTCCATTTGGAAAAAAAACCGCCAAAAATACATCGATTCACAAACAGTCAACAAAATGGAAACGATGCCAAAAGATAAATCGCTTCCAAATATTCCGGACTAACGTTACGTCATTCTGACGTACTATTGATTGACAGCTCCAAATAAGGTATGGAGGAGAAAAATTGATTTATTTAAACACCGATTTCATGCCAAGTAGGAACGCTTGCAGGTAAAAACTTCGATTTAAAAAACCAGATAGGAACGAAGAATAAAAGCGATTCGGAACGCAGGATAAGACCAGGGTTATTTTGAATCGGTTTTATTAAAAACGTATTTTAAATCGTTTCAAATCTTAAGTGAGAACACCCCCCAATACTACCAACACCACCACAAAAAAAAAAAAAAAAAGAGAGAGAGAGAAATTCTGTGATTGATCTGGAGAATGTCTGGAATGGTGCATAAGAAATGAGGAGAAGGATTACAAAGTAGATGAGAAAACTTGCACTAGTTCGGTCTCTCAATTTCAGATGACTTTTTAGAAGTTAAGCAAAGGGACCTTGCAGCATCTTTGAGACCAGAAATGTACAAAAGAAGCTGCAGCATTTTATAGACTTGGAAGATTTACACAACCAGTGCTTACCATGGCTAAAGCACCGGTAAAACATCCCTGAAGTTCAAGGGTCTGAAATCCAGTTGGGCTTCTGAAATGTCAGTGAGGCGTCCCCTTGCTTCTACCATCTTTAAATCATTCTAAGCGCAGCCATTTCCTATTAATGGAAACTTTGCATTAATAGGACATGGCTGCTCCATGAACGATTCAAGGATGGTCGATGTGAGGGGATGCTTCACTGATGTTTCAGAAGTGTGAGAGGCTTTCACACCCTCGTGCTTCAGGGACATTTTACCAGTACTTTACTAGCACTTAACCCATGGCAAGTGCTGGTGTGAAAATCTTCTTGATCTACTTCCTCAGATGCATCAGAGATTGTAAGGGGTGAAGAGGGTAAAGTGGGGAAGATGGATGCAACAGTTCCTTTGCCTGATAGATTTCTTTTCCTGCTCTTTGCATCAATCAGAATCTATCCTATTGCCATTTGGAACATACACCATCACTTAATTGGTGCTAAATCCCTCACTGCAAACACACAGCTTTCTGTAGCACCTCCTGCAATCCTGTTTGTATTATTTTATCTCCTTTCACTGACATCTACAAATACAGAATTGACTTGTGGAAAGAATAGACACAAGCTGTTTGTGATATCTGGTTGTTTGTGACAGGAAATGAATGCTGAAGTAAATAGGGTTTGGTCTATCCTGGAACATAGTGTGATCATATTGATATCATTTACTTTACAAAATATGCAGTACATGATTTTTCCTTGGCAAAATTTTGGGCATAAGCATTTTTTAAAATAAAATCCCAATGACACAGAGGCAGTATTTTTTGCTGGATTAATTTAGTATATCTTAGGAAGACAACCAAAATGTACTTGTGATGTTCCATAACTTCCACCCATTTGACTCTTTCTGTAGAGCTGTGCACAAGTTTTCAGTGAAATGTAATGACTATTTTTAGTAGAGGAGATGAACATTCCAGGAAACTTCATTGACATTTCTTTTTAGGTCATGAAAGAAATGAAAAATGTTGATGCTCGTAAACTACTCATTCTGGAAAGGTCATAGAAAACAAAAGAACATGACCTGCACACTAGATAATATTAAAACCCAGCAATTTTCTTCACAGAAGAAGGTTTCGAGAAGTGTCATTTAATGCAGATGGAACAGAGTCCAAAGCAATTAAGTGTTCTTGAACCTACTGAAATGCACATCCATTTAAAAGCATGCAGATCTGGCTTAGTTGTACATCATTTAATTCTTTGTGCTCCAGTCACCATTCAAGCCTGGCTTGCTTATGATTTTTTATTCAGTACTGATCTGAAGTACTCCTGTTTGTTTAATGATGTAGGGTATATTGGACTCTATGTCCTATATGTTCCATCACTGGGAAAATGCCTATTTTTAATTAGAATTAATCACAAACATTTGGCTAAATTAATATTCTGTGTGGATTTAGGCATTGTTCCATAGGTGCAGTCATAATAATTTTATGGCAAGCCCTCCTAAATTCCAATCAGAACCCTTGAATATCTTAGAAGTAATTTTATTTCTCATTTTTTTTCCACTAGAAAAAATTAAGCAAGATGTAAATTGCCTGAAAGCACAAGATCCCATCTGATCTTGCAAACTACACTGGGTCAGAACTTATTAGTATTGGGATACGTACTGCCAAAGAATAGCCTGCATGTATTCTTGCATGACAGGGGGATGCCTTTGTGGTCTATTCCAACTCTATGATTCTGTTTTTCTGTAATAAGGTGATGTTGGTTGTATTTAAGAGGAAAGTAATGGCAAACCACCTCTAAGTATAAGAAGAAAATGACATGAAATTCTTAGAATTGTCCCAAATCTACAGAGTACTAGAAGGCACATACACACAGAGGGAGAAAGGAAGCAGGTTCTGAATTAGCCTTAGAAACATGATGAATCATATCCCAAAAATATTATTTCCTTAGACCAAAGTTGACTGCATTCCTGATATCTTTCCAGTAATTTGAAAGAACAGAACAAAATTCTATCTTGTATAGAATTCTTGGACAGAAAACCAATTTGTCAGCTTGAAAAGGAATTCTATAACTACATCTTGATGTTTTCTTTTGATGGAGAGCTGTTGAGGGGAAGCATCAATTTTTTCAGACACACTGCCTGTTTATCTGTTCTGAGAAAAACGTGATAATAAATATTCAGAAGACCAAATGTTTAGATTTTGTCCACTCTGGAAGAGCCCCAGAGTACATTTCCTTAATCTGTCCAGATACATTTGTCTGATTCTGATGTTCACCTCTAATCTTCACAGAATGTAGAAGAGAACCTAATCCCCCTCATGTTTAGCTCATTAGACACCTCTGGGATTGTGAAGAATCTGAGCTGTTCACCCTTCTCTGAACTATAATGACTGTAGATATGGTAGACTCATTCTAGTTCAAATATGGTAGACTCACATCCATTCACTAAGCATTTTCACACTACACAATTATATTGCTGTATTCCACTTTAATTCATGGAAATATCCCACCAAATCATGAGGTTTGTAGTTTGGGCAAGCACTAGTGCTTTCTGTCTTTCCCTAATCTGCAAATCTCAAAATTCCATAAAATGGAACTGTGACAATTAAAGTGGAACCATAGCACTATTAATGTGTAGCATGAAAGATTTGGTTCCTACATTCATACATCATTGTGGACATTCTGTAACTCATTAGCACAGGCTTTTTAGAATGCATGCCATCTGCAGGCTGTTTACCTCCTTCTTTCCTCATCCTCCTGCAACAAATGAATCAAATTGCCTTGCAACCTGTTGTGCACAAAATTTATTTCACTGAGCTAAACAGCTAGGTTTCTTTTCCTTTCCTTTAAAAAAAGAATATATTTCCCAGAGTGTTGGAGTGTGGCAGGTGGTAGGACAGTAGGATAAGCAGTCTGCATTTTAAGTATTAATCTGAAGTATTTTGCACATTTTTATGCTTTAATGTAGGTGTTGGTTACAAATACTTTCTGTAACTCCTCTTCCTATTTTTTCTCATAATAAATGATACACATTTTTCTCCTGATTTGAGGATCTATAGACAACCTAAAACATCAGAGAGATAATATATGTGAATCTACTGTGAGATTTCAGATGCTGAGAAATACACAAGTTACCTTTCTGGCAGAGCTTCCATACCAATGTTGTTGAATAACATACAGTAGACTTAACTTGCCAGGAGTTCTAAGATGCTACACAACTATTCCAGCATTTGATTAAATATATTAATAAAACAAGGTTATGCCTTTAGAAAATATTAAAATATGAATATGTGTAAATCAATCTATACATTTTTTTATGCACCCACAAGTGATCTTCCATTTGTACCGAAATTTGTCAAAAGAGCAAAAAGTATGCAGTGGAACAAAGTTGCTATGCAGGGTGAAGAAACAAGAGGAGGAGCTGTACTTTGTCTTTACACCAAATCGTCTGTTGATGCCTTCACGTTTGATGACTATAATTTCCAGCATAAATGTTGGGGGACCTCTCATGCATTAAAAGTATAGTCTTAAAGATGGTTCTCTAGCAGCATGCAGGTCCAATTTTCCTGCTGCATGAATGAAATTAAATAGCTTTGTGAAAGAAGAGCATTTTTAATTGCAATCCTGTGGCCTTCATTTTCAAGATAGCCCCATGATCCCTCCCCAAACTATCCAGTCCTTATGAGTTAATGAAGATGTTCATACATGGCTGAATCGGTGGTAAAATGTTCGTCAAAAGTCCCTCAAATGTGGAGGGAGTGCTCGTGTGTGGAGGCCTGGTGCACTTCCTCAATCGTCATGCAATCATGCATCCCTGAATCATCTCAAGGGGAACGGATTTCCTATGAATGCAAACGTTGCATTTATAGGAAATCCACTGGCAAAGGGAAAACTGTGATGATTACTAAAAATCTCTCCCGGGAGGAGGAAAATCAACTTTGCCAAAAATCAGGATTTAAGATAGAGAAACAAGTAAAATACCTGAGCATTAATATTTCGAAAGATAACCTAAAATTGTTTGAATCAAATTACGGCACGATTTGGAAAGAGATCAAAGAGAAAATATATAAATGGAATAACTTGAATCTTTCCTTATTAGGAAGAATAGCAGTTATTAAAATGGTTATTCTCCCCATATTAATGTTCCTATTTTTGAATCTACCAATAGTAATAAAAAAGAATCAATTTAAGGATTGGGAAAAAGAACTGAGCAAATTTTTATGGAAAGGTGCAAAACCGAGGATTAAGATGGCTATTTTGAAAGACTCCAAGGAACGAGGGGGTTATGCTCTTCCTGACCTACAAGCATATTATTGGGCCTGCAGTTTGATGTGGATACAAAATTGGGTGAAACTAGATGATAAAAGAAGTGTTAAACTTGGAAAACACACAACTAAGATTTGGCTGGCACGCATATTTATGCTTTGACCAAGTGGAAAAGAACAGAGACTTTAATAATCACCCAATTAGAAAATCTTTATTATTGTCTTGGGGAAAATTAAAAAATATGTTTTACTTTAAAATTCCAAGGTGGACCTCGACCCAGGAGGCCTTTTTTGGAAGGTGGCTATTAAATGAAAATAATATCTGGTTATCATATAATGATTGTTTAAGGAAAGATCAACAAGGAAATTTAGCATTTAAGTCACAGGAGGAGTTAAAGAAAGAAGGGTTTGACCTAAATTGGTTTAATTACTTTCAAATCAAGAATCAATTTGTAGAGGACTCTAAAAAGGGAGGAGTAGAAGAAAAAACAGCTCATTCATATTTTTAAGGTACTATTTCTCTACAAGAAGAAGAAGAAAAACAACAAAAAGAAGGCATGCCATATGGGGCTCACAATATCCATAGTCAATAGTGAGCAAAGGCACTGAAGAGATTTGAATGGTAATTGATCAAATAGTTTTCAACACCATGAAAACTGATTGATTACTGGACAATTTCCCACAGCATCCTGCAACTTCCTTCCTCCTCTGCTCTCTCCCTCTGATTTCTACAGGACTGAAGAAGCTCTAACTGAAAGCAAAACCAGTGCCAAAAACTGTCAACTGGTAATAATCAAAGCTTTCTGTTAAGAACTCTCACTTCTTTGATTAATCTGGAAGAACCCATAGCAACAGATTTGTCTCTTTATCAAGCAGTTCTTTTCAACTGCAATCATTTGTCATTTGTGAAAGAGGTTGTCAGTATCTTGACTGCATGGTGGGGATAGTTGTAGATTGGCAGCATTTGTTTTTATTTTAGAAAAGGTTCAGGAGATAGAAATGTAATTCAAGTGACTCTCTTCACTTTGAGAAAGAATAAAACTTCTGGCACTTACTGAAATGACTAAACATTTATCTATTTTTTCCTGCTTTCTATTTCAACTCTGAGTGGTCTGAAGGCTTGTCTGTTTACCACATCACATTAAATTTCATTCATCTGTTTAAAATCTGAACAATGTGCAATAACAATGAAGATGTGATAGCATAAAAATTATTTAATTTCATTGAGATTCACTATTTATTCAGAGCTAAAATAGGTTATTTGGGGGGCACTAAAGCTTGCAAAATGGATACTTGGGGCTATAGTCCAAAAATGTAATGTTTATAAACTCTGTTGTAATCAAAGAAAATGCCTAGGATTGTTCATAGAAAAGCATCCCTTACACATTAAAGGGATACCTTACTTCCTGCCCAGCAGCCATATATTCTTACAACCAACTCATATCAGACATATGCATTTAAAACTTCAATTAAAGTATTTCATGTTCAGTCCTGGAAATGAATGACTTTTCCCAGCTGTGCAGTGGTGACTTGTGGCTTGCATGTCAAGGGGAAATGAAACCACCATGGGTTACATTCTAACCTTTATACCTTTCATTTTTTAAAAAAATTAATATTTTTGGCTAGCATGCTTTTTTGATTTTTTTTAAAAAAAATGTCTTTGGACAGAAAAATGCTCCATTCCTTTCTGTGCAAAAACATGTTTTATAGGAAGTAATTATTTTTACATATAAGTTCTCAAATGCAAAAAGTCTCATAGCCCATGGCCATTTTCTCAATGGGATGTTCCACATATATCAGAACTTTTAAACAACAACAACAATATTTATTTGTATTCCGTTTTTTTCACAAGGAAATCAAAGCAGATTTCAACAGTATAAATAAAACATCAAACAAAAATTACAATTTAAAAACCCCAACCCTCCCCCAATCATTAAAAACAGCAATCAACCCATAAAAAGAGATTAAACATCCAAATTTAAAACTGTCCAATAGGAATACACTAAAATTTTGGGCAGGTTAGTGCAAGAAATGAGGGGGGATGGGGGGATGGTATCAATCAATTTAGATATTGGAACAATAGAGGTATCATTAGAGGGGGAGGCAAGTCTAATGGATCTAACTTAGTCTGGAAAGGCCTGCTGGAAGAGATCCGTCTTAATAGCCTTTTTAAAGGATACCAAGGTGGTAATATGGCGGATCTCGTCTGGCTGGTCATTCCAGAGCCTGGGAGCGGCAGATGAAAAGGTCCTCTGGGTCACCGCTGAAAGTCTAGTCTACTTAGGTTGAAGCAGATTCTTCCCAGAGGACCGAAGTGTGCGAGGTGGATTGTATAGAAGTAGTTGCTCCCGCAAGTAGTCAGGACCCAAGCCATGTAATGCTTTAAAGGTTAGAACTAACACCTTGTACTTTGCCTGGAAACTGATAGGCAGCCAGTGGAGAGATTTTGGAACCGGTGTAATATGGGCAGTTCTGGATGTGCCCGTGACCAGCCTGGCTGCCATATTTTGTACCAATTGAAGTTTCCGAGCTTGGTACGAGGGTAGCCCCATGTAGAGCACATTACAGAAGTCGAGTTGAGAGGTTACCAGCGCATGTACTACTGTTTCAAGGTCTCCCTGCTCCAGGAAGGGGCGCAGCTGGCGTATCAGCTGAAGCTGATAACAAGTGCTCCTGACTGTCACATCAACCTGAGCTGTCAGGTGAAGAGACGAGTCAAGGAGCACCCCCAAGCTGCGGACAGAGTCCTTCAGGGCAAGTGTGATCCCATCCTATTACAAGTACCTCTGTCTTACCTGGATTAAATTTGAGTTTGTTTTCCCTCATCCAGTCCATTACCGCATTAAGACAAGCATTCAGAGGAGAGATGCCATCCTTAGTCACTGCATCAGTCTGAGACATAGAGAAATATATTTGGGTGTCATCAGAGTACTGGTAAAACCCCTCCCCATGTCTCCGGACGATCTCACTCAACGGCTTCATGTAAATACTGAACAGCATTGGGGACAGAATCGCGTCTTGAGGGATGCCCAACTTGAGCTCCCTCTTGGCTGAACAACTGTCCCCAAGTGAAACCATCTGGAATGTGCCTGAGAAGTAGGACCGGAACCGCTGCAAAGCAGTGCCCCCAATATCCAACTCTCCCAGGTGTTCCAGAAGGATACCATGGTCAATGGTATTGAAGGCTGCTGAGAGGTCCAAGAGCACCAGCAGGGTCACACTTCCCCTGTCGATTCCCAGATGAAGATCATCAACTAAGGCGACCATGGCTGTCTCAACACCGTAACCCATCCTAAATCCGGTTTGAAATGGATCTAGAAAATCCATTTCTTCCATGACTGCTTGAAGTTGAGTGGCAACTGCCCTCTCAATTACCTTGCCCAAGAATGGTAAAAGCAAAACTGGCCTGTAATTGTTTCTATCCAGAGGGTCAAGGGAAGGCTTTTTTAGAAGTGGTTTAACCACTGCCTCTTCCATGAAAATTAGAGATGATAGGCAAATTTGCGGCATACAAATTAAGAAGTTCCACTTCAAATTAAGGGCCTTTGCAGATGATATTGTATTTTTCCTAGAAAACCCTTTAAGCAGCATTAAAAAGCTCCAGCAAACACTAGAGGAAGTAGGTGAGTTGGCAGGATTTAAAATCAATAAACAGAAAAGCGGTATCATGACAAAAAACCTCTCAAAATTGGAAGAGAAATCCCTGGTAGAGAAGACTGACCTAAAGTTATTGCAACAAACAAAATACTTGGGGATTACTATCACAAAGCACAACTCTGACCTTTTAGAAAACAACTATACTAAAATATGGAGTAGAATCCAGGATGATCTGAAAAAATGGAAGACATTACAACTCTCATTATTGGGCAGAATTGCATTGATCCAAATGTATGTACTCCCTAAGATATTTCTTTTTCAAGCTATCCCTATTATTACGCCTGATAAACTATTTAATAAGTGGAATAAAGATATTAGAGAATTTATTTGGGGAGACAAGAAGCCTAGAATTAGAACCTCTGTATTGCAAGACAATAAAAAGAGAGGAGGATTAGGACTACCAAACTTGCAAATTTACCATAACGCATGTGCCTTTATGTGGCTAAAGGATTGGATCACTCTAGACGATGACAAGTTGCTTGCCTTAGAAGGTGCGGATCTTGAAAAGGGATGGCACTTATATTTATGTTATGAAGAGGAGGCTAATCTAACGAATTTCAATAAACATGTGATTAGGAAACCTTTATTCAAGATATGGCACAAATACAAGGGTTCATTCTATTTGAAAATACCAAGCTGGACCTTCCCTCAAGAGGTTTTTTATAAATCCCAAAGGAAAAAAGGACAATGGCTTACATATAAAAATTTGCTGTTTAAGATGAAAGGAAGATTTGAATTCAAACTTTTAGATACTTTTAAAGAGGAAGAACTTGAAATACCTTGGTTAATGTTTTTTCAATTAAAAGAGAGATTCAAAAGTTATAGCAGACAAATGGGGTTTGATTTTGAATTAAGGGACATTGAAAAAATTATGTTTTCAGATGTAAAACATGCGGTATCAAGAATTTATAAAATCTTGTTAAACATTGAGTTAAATGAAGAAACTGTAAAAAAAAACTGTATGATAAGGTGGATGAGAGACATTGGGGAACAAATACCCCTTAACACCTGGGAGAAAGCATGGGGCAAAACCCAGAAGTTTACCAAAAGTGCTCACTTGATAGAAAATTATTATAAACTACTTTACAGGTGGCACTTGACACCAGTCAAACTGTCAAAGATGAAGAACAGTAATAAGCCCAATAAATGTTGGAGATGTGGGGAAGAAAATGCTAACTATTTTCATATGTGGTGGTTATGTAGGGAGATAAAGGAGTTCTGGGAAGCACTACATACTAAAATCCAGAATACACTGCAAACAAAATTTGAGATCAGCCCTAAATTGTTCTTACTGAACATTACAGATGATCTGGAAGGTAAATTAAATCAAGATCAAATTGGCACTCTGCTTTACATGGTCACGGCTGCTCGCTTAATTATTGCAAGGCATTGGAAAGGGGGGAACACCCATATGCTGGAGGATTGGTCTTTAAAACTACATGATCTGATGATAATGGATAAACTGACAATGCTGATTAATGGGAAATCAGAGCAACACTTTCAAAAGAAATGGGGGAAAGTTAAGGAAATGTGGATTCACTGATAATTTGCAACGAGGAATAGCAGATTATTTATGGTGCTATTGGTCGGCGCTTTTGAGCACACCAGCATATATTTATGTTTATATGACTAACGATTAAGGAAAATGCTGGTGCCCTGACTTTGTCCCTTTGTTTGGTTGAATGTTTGTCTTTCCAATTTTTTCTTTAATTGTTGCTCTTTCTACGCCAAAGTCTCAATATGTAACAGAGAGATATGTGGGACCGATTTGGGGAAAATGGAATTTGTATATGGATAAGCAATATAAATAAAATAAATTTAAAAAAAAGCAGGCTTTTGTAGGTTCTAATAAAGAGTTCAGGGTGGGGCACTTGAGTCAAGTCTCTTACCACCCTGAATAGTTTGCTGGATGAGACTTCGCAGACTCAATAGATGCAGAGGTAAAAAAAAAAAACCCAACTACTAGCACTCCCTGTCAGCCAGCATGGCCACTATCCAATAATTTTGTTCTGTAAATCTTATGATTTACAGAATAAAAATCCTGTGGGCCTCCCTCCTCTTCCGTGGCCATGAGGTTGGGCTATGGGGCTTTTTACCTGTTATTTTTGAATAATTGTCGTATTTGTATTGTTTTTTGTATTTGAATCTTTGTGCTTTGCTGTATGGACTGTTGCTGCTGTTTTAAATTTTACTGTAAGCCGCCCTGATCGTAGGAAGGGTGGGATATAAATAAAATTTTTATTATTATTTATTATTATGAAGTTTTATTATCTATCTATCTATCTATCTATCTATCTATTATTAACCTTTATTTATAAAGCGCTGTAAATTTACACAGCACTGTACATACAATCTTTTAATTAGACGGTTCCCTGCCCTCAGGCTTACAATCTATCTATCTATCTGGGCAGAAGTTTGGAGGTGTAGTCTAAAAATGTAAGTTTTCCAAGTTCTGGTTTGTATAGGTACAATATCCTTTTCCAGTGTGATTATCTACCTTTTACTGCAGTGGAATACTGAAGAACTTTATTACCGGAACATTTCATGGGTGATATGTAGTCTTATCAAATACCCAAATAATAGTTGTTGTTTTTTAAAAAAATGTCTGTTTTCCATCATTTTTCATTTGAAAACCGATCAAAGACTCTCTCTCTCTCTGCACATTACATTCTAAATCCTCTATACAGAAAGAAAAATGAAAAAAGTCAGCCCAAATGGCAGCCAGAGTAATTCCCAGTGTGCCTAAATCAACAGTGAAAACTGCAGAAGAACCCTCAAGTGAAACATGGCCCTGCCTTCTTTACAGTTATCAGCCATTGCATTGGTGTTATATGCTATCATGGCCTCTGATTAAGAGGTTTTGCATGACAATTGTAATGTTAATGAAATTTCATTGACATGATCCTTGAAACATTTTTAGACTCTTTACTTCTGGATTAAAGACTCATTGTTTCTGGCTCTGGAATTGTAAGGCTTTGTTTTTAAAAACCCACAGGTGTGTGCATATTTACCTGGGTGGAAGTCCCATTTTGGTTAATATGGCTCACTCCTTTTTTTAAAAAAAGGTTATTCACAATTTTAAAAGTGCATTAAAAAGTTACAGAAATCAGATATAAACAGAAACAGAAACATAAAAACAGAAATAGGAAAAAGAAAAATATGACTTCTAATCTTAATTTCAACAGTTATATATAAATATAATTCTTCATGCCTCATTCTCAGTAAGGCCTTTGGCAAGGTTCCCCATGACATTCTTGCAAACAAGCCTGTAAAATGTGGGCTAGACAAGGTAACTGTTACATGGATTTGTAACTGGTTGACTGGCTGAATCCAAAGGGTGCTCAACAATGGCTCCTTTTCATCCGGGAGAGAAATGACCAGTGGGGTCCCACAGGGGTCTGCCCTGGGACCAGTGCTATTCAACATCTTTATCAATGATTTGGATGACCAGATTGGGAACATACTTATCAAATTTGCAGATGACACCAAACTAGGAGGAGTAGCAAATACCCCAGAGGGCATGATCAAGATTCAAAATGACTTGAATAGTGTAAAGTCGAAGGTTTTCATGGCCGGCATCCATAGTTTTTTGTGGTTTTTTCGGGCTATGTGGCCATGTTCTAGCAGAGTTTCTTTCTGAAGTTTCGCCAGCATCTGTGGCTGGCATCTTCAAAGAATGCTTTGCCTGGAAAAATTGGGTGTATATATACTGTGTGAGCCTGGGAATGCAGGAGTGATTTGCATGTGTTTCTGTGTTGATGGCTGGCCTCAGCCTGGGAGGCTAATGCAAAAGAGGATTAATGTCTGCTAATTGGTGATCATTATCTGCTGGGAAAGCCCCTGACTCTGAATGGTTTCCCATTTGCTTTTGCCGAGTCCTTATTTTGCCATTCCTCAGGACTGGTAGCCAAATTTTGTTCATTTTAAGGGTTTCTTCTTTCTAGTTGAAATTGTCCAGGTGTTTGTGGATTTCAGTGGCTTCCCTGTGCATCCTAACATGGTACTGGTTGGCATGGTCCAGAACTTCAGTGTTTTCAAACAGTATTTTATGCCCAGGATGGTTAGTGGCATGTTCTGCTACTGCTGATTTTTCTGGCTGGCCCAGTCTGCAGTGTCTCTCGTGTTCCTTGATTCTTGTTTTCACACTGCATTTGGTGGTCCCTATGTAGACTTGTCTGCAGCTGCATGGTATGCGGTAAACACCTGCAGCTGTGAGAGGGTCTCTCTGGTCCTTGGCTGAGCGAAGCATTTGCTGGATTTTCTTCGTCGGTTTGTAAACCATTTGAAGGTTGTGCTTCATCACCACTTTGCCTATTCTGTTTGTGACTCCTTTGATGTATGGTAAAAAATACCTTCCCTTTTGGTGGCTGCTTGTTTTCACTTCTCTGGGTTTTCCTGGGCCTGGCAGCCCTTCTGATGTCTGAGCTGGAATAACCATTGGCCTGTAGAGCCAGGTCCAAGTGCTTCAGTTCATCTTCCAAGAAGTGGGGTTCGCAGATGTGTTTTGCTCTATCTCCCAGTGTTTTTATTGCGCTTCTTTTTTGTCCTGGGTGATGGTTGGAGTTCTTGTGCAGGTATTGGTCTGTATGTGTGGGTTTTCTGTATACTGTGTGACCCAAACATTGGTTCGGTTTGCGGATGACAAGAACATCCAAAAATGGCAGTGTTCCTTCCTTTTCTTTTTCCATAGTGAATTGGATGTTGGTGTGGATGTTGTTCAGATGGTTCAGGAATACAGCCAGGTCTTCTTCTCCATGGCTCCAGATGGTGAAAGTGTCATCCACATATCGGAACTAAGTTGTGGGGTTTTTCTGTGCTGCTTCCAGGGCTTGAATAGACTAGAAAGCTGGGCCAAAGCTAACAAAATGAAATTCAGCATGGAGAAATGTAAGGTACTGCACTTAGGGTGGAAAAATGAAATGCACAGATATAGGATGGGGGATACCTGACTGAATGAAACTACATGTGAAAGGGAACTAGGAGTCTAAGTAGCCCACAAGCTGAACATGAGTCAACAGTGCGATGCGGCACCTAAAAACGCCAATGCAATTTTAGGTTGCACCAATAAAAGTATAGTGTCTAGTTCAAGGGAAGTAATAGTGCCACTGTATTCTGCTCTGGTCAGGCCCCACCTGGAATATTGGGTCCAGTTCTGGGCACCACAATTCAAAAAGTACATTGAGAAACTGGAGCGTGTCCAAAGGAGGGCGACTAAAATGGTAAAGGGCCTGGAAACCATGCCCTATGAGGAAAGACTAAGGGAACTGGGGATGTTTAGCCTGGAGAAGTGAAGGTTAAGAGGTGATATGATAGCCCTGTTTAAATATTTGAAGGGATGTCATATTGAGGAGGGAGCTAGTTTGTTTTCTGCTGTTCTAGAGACTAGAACACGGAACAATGGATGCAAGCTACTGGAAAAGAGATTCCACTTCAGTATTAGGAAGAACTTCCTGACAGTAGGGGCTGTTCGACAGTGGAACACACTCCCTCGAAGTGTAGTGGAGTCTCCTTCCTTAGAGGTCTTTAAGCAAAGGCTAGACGGCCATCTGTCAGGGATGCTTTGATTGAGATTTCCTGCATGGCAGGGGGTTGGACTGGATGGCCCTAGTGGACTCTTCCAACTCTACAATTCTATGATTCTATGATTCTAATATTAAAATAAATCCTCTAATTTTGTATTGGAATTTGGCAAAATCCAAAAATGAAACTCTACAGCTCTACTTTCTGTGATTCTGAAAAGCTTCAAGAGGAGCAGAAAAGGAATACTGAAGTTGTCAGTGAGATCTGAAGTCTTTGTTTCTTGTTCTACGCCTGTGTGTCTCTCTGTTTGTGATTCATATTTTAATTATTATGGCGGGAATCGTGTCAGAGCACTTTACTAGTGTAAAACAAATTGTACAGTTCTGGGAGGAAGACAGGATATAAGAAACAAATATGGTCTGTAGTACTGCCAGGTATTCCATAAGCACATGTGCAGAGGTCTCTCAAAACTTTAATATATCGATGGGAACCTCTTTGACCATAAGCCCAAATCCATGGATCCCATTGTTCAATTGGTTACACAGCTGTGCAATCCTGCATAAATAAACTTATACATATTTCCACTACAGTGAAACTATAGCATCTTCACCTGTGTTTGTTAGTTTTGAATGTTTTAGTAGACTGTGAATTACTTTGAGCCATTAAGATCAACTGATGTTGGTGGTGCTGTGGAACAGAAATTAAAACATTTATTTAAAATTGAGCTGTTTGAACATAACTGGATCATAAAAAAACTTCCCTAACAAGAACAAACCATACCATTATGCTATTTCATTTCTTCCGCTACTAATAACAACTAAAACTGTTTGGGGGATTCAGTTTTTGTGAATTCTGGAATGAATGATCATCTGTGGGACACAACATGTTATCCTCCAGATTTTAAATTTTCCAAGTGGTCTTATGCAGCTCAAAACTAACAAACAAAATACATAGAAATACATTTTTATTACATCTAATAAACTTCAGTACTTTAAAAAATGATACCCCTTTATGTATCTCAGTGCTGTGGACCTTTTTAAATATGGATGTTGAAGTAAAAATATGCTTAACATTTTAAATGTTATTTAAAATATAGATTTTATGGGGTCCCCCCCCCCCAAGGTAGAGAAATGTAAAATAGGATAGTACCATGGGTGAACAGAAGAGAAACTGGCATTGACTAGAAATAACTTGATTCATCCATCCCTAGGAATTAACTGAAATTTTGATTTTACAAAAATACAAGGAAATAGGAAATATTTCTGATTATGTTTCAGGTTCATGATTATCAGCTTTTGATTTGAAAGGAGAAGGTTGCTCTGAATATATACATCTTGAACTATTAGGATGTGGGATTTGAAAGATGTATATAGGCAGGAATGTATATAGATTTACTAGACAGAACTTTATCCTGTGACCTTAAGTAGAAACATCCTGGCTATTATAAATAAAATTTCTTATGCCAGTGCTTCTCAGACTACCTGATATGGGATACTTGCAGCACATGGAATGTACCAGGGAACAGGACTACATTGATCCCACTGGCAACAACTGTTCCTTTTCTGGAAACTCTGGAGGAATTGGCAGCCAATATCATGTGGACCAGCACCAATTCAGAGAGCACCTCTTCGAGTAGCACTGTCTTATGTCACACACACTTAAGTTTTACTTAGCCCTTTTCAGCAGAAAAACAACTTCAAAAAACCATTTACGTTCTTAATTACAGCAGAATACTTAATACGTTAATGAAAGAGTTGACATGTTTATTATTTCAAGTTCAATTATTGCAACCCACAATTTTCAATCTCTCCACAAGCATAATCTTATAATTGGTTTTCCTCCCCCAAAACACATATAGGCAGTCAAAGCAGGAAAGAGGAACAGAAGGGCTTGTTATGTTCAGATGGTGTAGTTCTTTTCCCTGGGAAGGCAAAAAGAAAAAGAAAAAAGGAGGAAAAAAGCCTCCTGCTTGAATTTTATGATGCTTCTTAGGGTGAACTGAAGGATGGATAACTATGAGCAGCCATCAATTAACCACTTTTTCTCCAAGTACTAAAGTCAACCCTTACAAAGCCTGTTGTATGTATGTGAGTGTAGGGGAGTAAGATTCTGCCTATGGAGTATCTCTAGAAAATCTCATCTGCTCATAAAATATAGGGTCCCTTTCACACTATACAATTATGGTGCTGTGCATGACTTTATCTGTCATGGCTGCATCCTTTGATGAGGCATTAGAGCTTTCAAGTTGAAAATGCTAAATATTCCTACCTGAACTGCAATTCCCAGCATCTCATAGAATGTTGCCATGACAGTTAAAGTGTTACATTACAATTGTGTAGTGTGAAGGGGCTTCAGAGCAATGTAAGTGACTGTTTATGACTGAGTATGGTTTTATTATAACAGCATTCACCTCAATGGCTACTTAAAGAAAAATCTACCAGAATCCAACAACGACAAATAGCAAATTTCATGTTTCTGTAAGGGATAAGCAGGATGCTATGAACTTTTCAAGCAACGTGTAGGGCATGTAGGGGATCCCACTGTCTAAGAGTTGTGAAACAACATCATAGTATATCTATTGGGCTAAAGTTCCCTGATAGGCTTCTGTTTCAGCCACTTGGAAAATAGCAGCTGTGTCATTGTATTCTTTGACTCCTCACTTTGGAAAGATTAGGAATTCTCCATGATGTTGTTTTGCTGGCCCTCACCAAGACAGTGAGATGGAAAAAGAAAGAGAAATAGACAGTGTATGACTTGATTGTGCCTGGGTATAAACCAGGAGTATGAAACCTTTGGACATCCAGATCACTTCAACTCCCCATCTCACCTCACATGACCAATGGTGAGCAATGATATGAATTGATGTCTAAAACAAAACAGAACAGAACTGGAGGAAAACAGTGTTCTGTAGCCCTTTTTTCCATCAACATGAGGAGGTAAAAGAATGAATATGTTACCTTGCAGCAATTGAAACGGTGATACTGAGGTGGATGTCATTAGAAAAATATAGAAAAGCTATATTATAAAGCTAATGGCTTATGTTTTCTTGCTTGTTGCTTGACTAGATAATAATAAGAATCTGCTTGCCAAAAAAGTCAGCGTGTAGACATGTAAAGTGCTGTGTTAGCCAGAATTCACTGAAGGAAAGGGATATGAACTTTTGTTCAGCTTTTGTGGTCGCTCCCCCCCCCCCCCCATCTATCTAGTCTGGGCTGCTGTAGACTCTTTTGACCACAGGGCTAGCTCAGCATTTGCTTGCACTTGTGACTTTGCTTGCACATTGCTTGCACTTGCGACTTTATTTTTGTTTTTGCAAAGCTCTTGCAAGTGCTCATATGCATCTAGAGGTGTCACTTATAGAGGGATAGCTATAAGCAATAGAATGGTAAATTGTGCCTTATATGGAATATATTTTCAGGGGTGAATCTGAATATGAAGCCCAGCCTGCTGTTGTTCTAATGTTATAAAACTAACTGTTTGAGCACAGATTGGGCTTGCTGACTTTGCAAATGATTCCCTTGTGAGTCTTCGGCCGAATAAAGTCTGTTTCCCTTTCCTACCTTTGGCCTCGGTTTCTAGTTATTTGCATCCCATATCTACAACAATACAACAAAGCTTATATACAGTTTATATCCTTTAAACAACTTGATGAGGAAAAGGTAAAACATCAAGAACAGAATGAAGTAGTGTGCTGATCATGACACTGCTGTAGAAAACTGCAGCCACATATGTTTCTGTCATTTCTCTATATGATTTAGTGATATGAATTTCCCCATCTTCATTGTAAACCAACTGCAAAACGTGAGTGGCAAAATAACCAATGTGGTCACATTTTCTCCTTATGGTGTGTGAAGGAGGTATTAGAAAGGGAGACAACCCTGTGATCAGCAAAATGTCTAGTTTTACCCTAAGTGAACATGCAGTTTTCCAGCAAGGACTCACTGTCAGTGATATGAAAGCTTGTCAGAAGCATCTCCACAATTGTAACAGAGGCATATGATTTGTTTAAAGCTAACTTTTGTGTCTTTCAATGTGCTATTTGTTATATCTCCAAGAGTTACATGTGACAAGCTCTTGCAAATAGAAAGTGAAATAAAAAAAAAACATCTCAAGGTCATTCCTATTTTCTGTCTATAGTGACTCCCTCAGTTCTTGAACCTAGGAAAATAAATGCAACCATTTAGTCAAGTTAGGTTGTAAACTGATGCTAAGTAAAACTGTTCTTCTGAACATTCTATAACTTGTTTACTGAGGAGCCTCAAAAAACTATTTACCTAATAATATCCCATACTGCAATTCCAAGTAAAATCCAAATCTGGAACTGTGCACAAAAGACTTCCCAATCTGAAATGAGTCATTGAATTTTACTGAAATTAACATTCAGCTGAAATTAAGATCAGAGTCTTTGTGGAGCACTACAATAAAAGCTGCACTTTTTTCAAAGTTGTACAGTTGTGGCAACAGAAGGCAAACAAATTCTGACAACTCTGAGCATCTTATTGCTTCAAGCCCTAACATCTCTCATGACTGATTTGCCTGCAGCCTTCTTCCTCCATTGCTAGTATCAACACTGGCAAAATTATACTGTATCAGCACAGTGCACAAACAATATTCTGGTCTAATCTTAATTTTACTAAGTAGCAGCAGTTGATTTCCAGGTAAAAGGGGTGATGAATTCATTCCACATTTTAGTATGAACTTTGAAGAAGCAGCCCAAGGAGATGAACCTAATTTTGGAGGTGAATTCACAGACTCTTAACTTGATCACCAGCCACCACTACATTTATCTTGGAGTGTTACTGTTTGTTTTTGCACTCCCAGTCTGCACTTGAATTAGGAAATACATTCTTATGATGATCCTTTATGTCCTCAAGTTACCAACAGAGTCTCATAGATTCAGACCATACGTGCATTAACAGGAATTTCTTTAAGAAGAAATCCAGACTTCCTAAGCTTCACATTCTGCAAGGCAACTAATATGTGCAGTTTTATATTGCATCAACTGGAGGGCTATTTGTTTAAGTTGTTATCCTCTCTGTCTGCTTAAAAATACCTAGGAGGAAACTCTTGTTTCTCCAGCTCTTCTTACTCCATTAGTGAAGTTTATACTAGTCTTAAATAAGCAAAGATTCTTTCACACAATATTAACATAGAACTATAATTCTGTTTTAATTGCCATGCCAGCATCCTGAGATTTGTAATCTGATGATGCACTAGAGCTCTCTGGCTGAGAATTTTAAATAGTCCTCCCTAAATGGCATGATGAGGTGATTGAATCATCCCTATCAATTACAGTGGACGCTTGTTATACACTGTGGTTTGGTTCCAAGATCCCCCGTGTATAACAAAATCCGTGTATGCTCAAGTCCCACTAAATATAATGACATAGCAAAATGGTGTCCCTTATGAAAAATGGAAAATCAAGGTAAATTTATACTTTTTTGGAACATTTTCAAACTGTGTATGCTTGAATCCGTGTATAAAAAATCTGTGTATAAGAAGAGCCAACTGTACAGTGAACCCTTGATATCTGCTGGAGTTTGATTCCAGGACTTCTGTGGATACCAAAATTCATGGATGTTCTAGTATCTTGAAATACAATGACCTAGTAAATTGGTGCTCCTTATATGAAATGGCAAAATCAAGGTTTCTCTTTTGTAATATATATAATATTTTAAGCCCTGGATGATTAAATCTGTGGACAAAGAATCTGTGGATACAGAGGGCTGACTGTATTAAATTGAAACATTTAGACAGTGATGTAGAATATAAAAACAATAAAAAATTATTCTAACAAATAAAATAAACATCTAAGGTTCTGCTGGTTCCACACAAAGTGAATTGTAACACCTTAGTTTCAAACAAAGAACCCCTTTACCTCTTTCGTCTTTCTACACTTTGTGCTCTCAAAAACCTTACTCAGATCTCATCTCCATTCCCAATTAAAATACAAGCATTGATTGAAATGAAACTTTGGGCTTCTCTTCATGGGCCAAATAAAGCAGTCTCACCATGCAAACTATTCAAATGATGTACAGAACATAAACATACACAAAGCTGAATCTGAGCCTTTCCAGTGCCTCAGGACTTTAATCTGAAGGAAAAAAGTGATTTACTTCCATTTCAGCAGAAAATCCAGTTATTTGCATGTGTTTGTAGACTCTACTCCATAGCAACATCAGTGTGGGGCTGGAGGTGAGAGACATATTAGGTGAGTAGGACTGTCTGGTTTCAGCAAACCTGGTGTGTGTCAATATGTTTTATGTGCCGCCATTATATCAGCACTGAGGGAGTAGATCAGGCTACCCCCCCATGCCAGTGATTGGGGAATGAGATCAGATGAAAGGGGAGCATGAGTATAGCAATCAGAGGAAAGGAGTGTGTGGATACCGCCACCAGAGGAAATGGGGTGAGGAGGGAAAACAAGTGTAGATATGCAGATCTCTGAGTGAGTGAGTGAGTGAGTGAGTGAATAAGGCAGTGATCCCCCTTTATTCACTTATGTGCTTGCACACTCATACAGAGATTGGCATACCTACATTTCCTTTCCTCCCCTCATCCCCTTTCCTCTTATTGCTGTATCCAGACACATACTTTCTTCTGATCAACTTACTCTCTCACCCATTTCCTCTGATCACTTTCTGCAGTCACTAACATAGGGAAGAAGAGAGAGGAAGTAGTCTGATCTAATCCCTCATCTCTGATCTCATGTGGCTCCACACATTCATAAATCAGAAATAAATAAAATACACTTTTTTCTTTCTCCATTTGTGTGTGTGTGTGTGTGTGTGTGTGTTTTTGAACATTTACAATTCTCTCCCGTTCTTCTTCTCTGAGGCAGAAAGGGGGGGGGGGGGGAAGAGATTGGATGGAGTGTATAGTGGCAGTTATATTGACAAGCACAGACACTAAAGCTGCTAGGATGATGTGTGTTTGAAAGGGAGGGAACAGTGAGTTCACCAAGGGGAAATGTCTGCTTGTGCTGATGTCCCTCCAAAATGCTTTTTGTGTGTGGACTTAATGGGGTCACTGTGGGATCCCTGAAGATGAGAAAAAATGCAATGTGAGGCCAATTTTTTTCATCAGTGTACAAGTTCCCTTGGTTAAACAAAACATCCCTAAATTCTATTGATTCAAGGGGTTTATTCTACATGGGACTAGCCTCTGGATGTAATTCCAGATTGACTAGAGACAAAATTCTGTTACAGTGGATCCTTGTTATACGCTGGGGTTTGGTTCCAAGATCCCCCGTGTATAACAAAATCCGTGTATGCTCAAGTCCCATTAAGTATAATGACATAGCAAAATGGTGTCCCTAATAAAAAATGGAACATCAAGGTAAATTTATACTTTTTTGGAACATTTTCAAACCGTGTATGCTTAAATCCGTGTATAAAAAATCCGTGTATAAGGGCCGACTGTACTAAATTTGCACAATATTCAGAACAGGTAGACACCAAAGAAAATACCAACTGTGCCAATGGCGACAAAGTAGTGGTAGTGGTGTTGGATGAAAAATTGTGGGTTTTTTCCTCTTTCCAACCCTGGCTGGTATTATTATTATTATATTTGTATTCCCCTCTTTTCCCACAACTGGGACTCAGAGCAACTTCACAATATTAAAAGAACAGTACAATTAAAAACATAGAAAAGAGGTGCATTAAAAGGGAAATAAATGTTAAAATAGATAGCTATTAAAAGAATAAAATAGATTTTAAAAAGTTAAAATTGTTTAGAACATGTAGAATGATACAACACCCCAAGCCAGTCCTTTAAAAACAATCTGTTTTAAAAGCCTGCCTGCATAAGAAGGTTATAACTTGCTGGCGGAAGGACAACAAGAAAGGGGCCAATGTGATCTCCCTAGGAAGGGAGTTCCAGAGTCTAGGGGTAGCCAACAAGAAGGCCCTTCCCCATGTCCTCACCAACCATGCTTGTGGTGGTAGTGGGACTGAGAAAATGGCTTCTTCAGAAGATCTCAGAGCCCGGACCAGTCCTATCGAGTTGCATATGTTTTGCCTTCAGCTGCATGTCTGCACCAGACAAATCTGGACACCAACACTTGCTTCAAAGTTGTGGGGTGAAGAAAGCATGGATATTTTGTTTTTCCCTGTTGAGTTTGTTATAGTCCTTTGGATAAGAAACAGTCTTTAACAGTCTCATGGGGGGATCACTTTAAGATGTGTTTTTGAAAAAGCTTAGCACTGTTCAGGCACTGTTTATTGGGTTAAGCTTCACATGTGAAGAGAGAATACATAGGGATGGACATACTGTCTAGCTCTAATTCTCAGTCACTGTTCTCACCCCATTCCCAATAGGCAAAGGAAATGTAAGAAGCAGTAAAAATTTTGTTTCTGTGAAGGCTACCTTATACAGTGTAGAAACCTGTAAAATTCTGCCTTCTTTTAACTCATGTGTATTTAAGTGCACTTCAGGACAACCTAACATTTAATCTCTCCTAAAATGTCTGGAATTATTTATCTCACCTATAGGCATAAGCATGTAAAATGAAAAGGGGGGGGGAGGCCTGGAATAACTAACAAATTAGACCAGATGTCTAAAGGAACATCCCCCCCCCCCCACACACACACAAATACTAATATTTGAATGGAAATTTTTCTGACTCATGGTCTTTCATGACACATAAAATAAGGAAACACTATAGTCACTCTATACTAATAGTGCAACAAGCACTGCCTACAGGATCATTTATCTTTTTTGTACCAAACTGCAAACATGTAATTTCAATCTTCCCTTAATCCTTTCAACATATTACAAAATATAGAAGTGTTAAACACTGAAACATTGTTTGGTTGCTTGCTTTTAAATTTTCAGATTGAAACAAATTCTTATTTATTTGTGTGTTATTCCATCTCTTCCCCTGCCATAAACAAGACTCTCCCCTTGCCCTATGAGACTCAATGGAAGAAAAAATGAGTTTCACAATGAGGAGAACCATCTTCCTCTGTACATTTCAGTCCATGAGATCCTAGCATAGAATAAAATAAGTTTGCCTTATTAATTGATGCTTTTCAGAACACAACCAAAGAAAAATGAGTACAGTTGGCCCTCCATATCCATTGGTTCAAGCATGCATGGCTTGAAAATATTTATCTATCTATCTATTCCAAAAATGAAGTTTTGATTTTGCCATTTAAAATAAGGGACACTATTTTACTATCCATTTCATTTAATGGGACTTAAACATCCATTGATTTTGGCATCCATGGAGGGTCTTGGAACCAAACCCCAGCAGATACCAAGGTCCCACTGTACTTACATCCTGATTCATTATACAAGCATTGAACTTCATTTCTCAAAAAAGTCAATCCCCAACTCTGCAATGATGGTTTTGACAACGACCCTTTTTGGTGAACACATGTTGTTTTTAATATTCAACACTCAAGGTAACAGAAATCTAGTTCCCAAACAGAATGTGCTTCCAGCATTCTGTTTCTGTGCACTGGAGACAGTTCCTGAACTGTCATTAATATAACTGAGCATACAGTTTCCAGGGGAAAAAAGGTTTCTTTTATTCTTGATTTAGTGCTAGAGGTCTATTGTTATGCTATAGAAAAACATGATGAAGGATTGATAACATCATTCCACATGCCTTCTATTATTCTGTGTATAAGACATCATCAAGAAAACAAAAGCCTTAATAAGACTTGGGATAATCATGGAGGCTTTCAGTAACAAAAAAGGCACTTGACATTCTGCACTCATCTTCATAAATACAGAAAAACTGTTCAGCTTGTGCTAAGTCCACAAGCTGTGTTGTTGCAATGAAATCACTGTGAAATTTTAAGGGTTTGCCTTTTAATTTTTTGACAACTATCACCATGGTAACATGAGTATTCTCTGCTTTAAAGAGATAGCTCTTTGGGACTTCACTTAAAAAGAACAAAGGTAACAGATTTCATGGTGAGACAGAGAATAAATAGAACAAATGAAGTGGTATTGTTTCCTCTGGACAAAACAGAGTGTGTTTAATACTTTATCACATCTCTAAGTCAAATAGCAGAAACCTATTGTGTGGGGGTTTTTTTCCTGCTGAGAAATATTTTTTTTTCTTGCAGTGTATCAAGTGTAAGGTTTGGACCAGTAAGGTATTGGGACTAATTCCGTTGGACATACTGGCAAAGGGAGTTCTGGAAACTGTGATCCAAAAACAGTAACATTTCCAGCCAAACATCTGACAAGAATAAACACTGTTGTGTTGTTGTTGTTTGTTGTGGTTGTGTATCTTCAAGTAATTTCCAACTTACATTGATCCTATTAAAGAGTTTTCTTGGCAAGATTTTTTGTTCAAAGGAGGTTTGCCACTGCTTTCCTCTGAGGGTGAGAACATGTGACTTCCCCAGGGTTATACAGTGGGTTTCGTGGCAAGTGGGGGAATGGAACTCTGGTCAACAGTGTTTTGCCCTAACACTCAGACCACCCTTTCCACCAAAGGGCAGTACATCAAAATATATACAATAAAAAATGAATGATAAAACATGCTGGTGAAATGTCAGGAAGAATTATTATTATTATTATTATTAATCTCCTTCTTTTCTCAGAACAGGGACTCAGAGTAGCTCAACAATATTAAAAGAACAATGCAATTAAAAACATAGAAAAAGGTGCATTCAAAAGGAATTAAATTATTACAATATTAAAATAGAATGCTATTAAAAGTAGGGTGGAATGGGGCGAAAGGGGGAAAAACACATATTATCAAATGGAAGAATGCCACCAATGCCGTCGGGAGTCCCCGATCCGTTCCCCATAAATCCCACAGCAGCCGATTTTGAATAACGATTCTGAAAAGTTCTTCAAAATTAGCCACTGAGGGACGGATGGGGAATGGATCGGGGACTCCCGGCAGCATTGGCAGCATTGTCCAGTGTGATAATATGTGTTTTTCCCTCGTTCCGCCCCGTTTCCATTCCCTTCCATTCGGCCCCATTCCCCTTCCCCAAGCCCTGAGTGATAAACGTAGATTAGGAAGAGACAGAAGTTAGAGTCACTAAAGAAGAATGAGAGAAAGGAGTCAAAGGAGTACTATTATTTGATTTACACTGCAGGCAGAGACAGTTTGAGTTGTCCTCATCACCTTGTATACCCCTTCTTCTCTTGGGCTGGTGGCTGGAGTGCCTACAAGTTTAATAAAGTTGTTTGGTTGAGAGCACATGAAATGGAGTCCCAAGCATTCTTTGAGGATGGAATAATAATAATAATAATAATAATAATAATATGTTTTATTTATATACCGCTATTCCAAAGATCATAGCGGTGAACAGCAAGTAAGCTAATTAGCAAGTAAGCTAGTTAGTCAGGGCTTGGGGTGGTCCGAGGGTCCCTCAAACAGGGGCTGGACCAACAGATATACGTGAAATGTGCTAATGCAAATACACACAATAAACAAAATATTTTTGTTCATATCCTACCTCGAATGAGGCAAGGGGCAATGCCCGCATGTAGCTTAAAGTTTAAGAACCACTGGCTTGCAGAACTGGTCCACTTAGCTCTCACTTAGTACTGTGTACACTGCTGGTGGTAGCTCTCTCATTTTATCTGTCATACATCTTTCTATTATTTCACAGAAGCCAGGGATTAGATCTAGATCCTTATGCATGGCTTTCTTGTGCTCTACCACTGAGCATTATAGAAAGTTGGCTCTTTATTTGTTTTTAGTGATAGAGTTTTGGTTACTATTTAATCCTGAGGAACATATAGAGCTTGCTGTTGACAGCGAGCACCTTTCACAACTTTGTTGCAGCATGTAGACTCATGGAAAGGTGTTTTCCTTGAACACACTGCTTTACAGAAGAAAGAGACAAATGAAAGATGCAGCATTTCTTTCTCACATCTGATGTTGAGACCAAATATATAGTGTCAGTTAAGCAATAGTTCTCTACCAGATATAACCGGCAGCTTCAGAACTGTAACTTACATGCCTTAGTTTTCCTTCTGAGAATGCCAGTTCTGTTAATAAAAACCTATTCTAATGAAATATGAGGGAGGATCTTCTGATTAGAGCTCAGTTTCCTTTGACACAATCTGCAGAATTTTGACATTACTTTGACAGCTACAGTTCCCAGAATCTCCCAGTCAGCATGGACAATGGCTCCACTAACTGGAAAATCTAAACTATTGTATAGAAACATTTTTCCCCCCAAACATTGATTCAACATCCTGGGATTAGCTTGTAAAGTTGACATCATTAAGGGAAATGCAAAAAACTGGGTTCAGGAAAAGTAGTGTTTACATATTGATAGAAAGGCAAGAATAAAAGTGAAGACAGCTTAGTAGGGAAGGATAATTCTTATAACTTTTTTGTTGGTATAAATCTATCCATGAACTGTTCAGATAAGTGAAAATGTGCGGTGTCAAACCAAGATGTTAAATTATGCAAGCAGTCATCGGTTTGTGAAATTGAGTGCATAAATCATTCAATCAATGCAGCATGATTTGCTTACATTGTGTTATTACATACGGTAGCAAAAGGGACTTGCAGATGATTTCAATGGCCTGAATGTGTTTTGAACGATAAAATCAAAAATTTTATATACTTCAGTCATTTTAGACAATCTAATCTATTGTTGCTTCCAAGTGCATATTCTTGTTTGTTAGTTTGTGAATAAACACATGAGATACATTAATTCAGCTTAGATTCCACGACCTTTACTAACTATATACACAGGATACAAAAGACTAGGGAGATGATCAGACAGGGAATAAAATGTTCTTGTCCCATCCTTTTGCCGTTCTTATTGCATGGTCATGAGAAAAATTTCATACAACGTTGCATTTATCCCATCATTATCCCATCCAGAAAGCATGATTGATCACAATTGCACAAAACACTTTCAAACGATGTCGTGCAGATCCTGTCATTGTCCCATCATTGTCCCGTCATTGAAGCGGTATTGCATGGCATTTTGCACTAATGGGAGTTTGCATTAAAGCAATGCTACTTCAATGACAGAACAATAGCACTATGAAAGCCTTTTATGGGATCGCAGTCAAAGACGGAATAAGGATGGGGGACCAATCCTATCCTTTTGTGTTACAATCTCCTAATCAGGCAGACCCAGCTCCATCAGGGCTGGCCTGAGAGAAGAGACTTCTCCCTCCTTGACTGTCGTTTTCCGGCCTGAGAGGGAGTGATTGGGCAGGCCCAGCTCCACCAGGGATGGCCTGAAGGAAGAGACTCCTCCCTCCTTGACTGTCATCTTCTGGCCTGAGAGGGAGTGATCGGGCAGGCCCAGCTCCACCAGGGATGGCCTGAAGAAAGAGGCTCCTCCCGCCTTAACTGTCATCTTCTGGCCTCCTATTCCCCTCCAGCTATGCTCTGACTGTGTGGGGGAGAGGCTTGCGTACCCTAATGAAGTTGTGAACAATGCTGGTGGTAGTATAATAGCCACCGGCAGGGCCTCCCATGCCAGTCAGGTCACAACCAAAGGGTCTGACCAAGAACGCCAAAGGGAAGGATGGGCTCTCTAGCCTTATGACAACCATCCTAGGAGAAAGAAAACTCTAATGCCAAATCCGGGTAGATGGTGCTCATCTAACACTGTAAGATCAACCATCTAAGAGAAGGAAACTCTAATCAAACCTATGACCCGAGGACCTCGCTGCCACTGTCCATGCTTGTCAAGGCCTCAGCAGTCAAACCTCTGGTTTAAAAGGTGAGGCCAGTTCTGTGCATGCTGCGCTCCACCAGAAAAATCCATTGTGCAGGCTCGAAGGATACATCCAATGTCATCAACGCGCTTGTAAAAAGCACGAATGAGTCCTTCCTGAATCTTCGTTCGCGAAGTAAAGCCTAGAAGAAAAAAGAAGATAATCTCCTAAACTCAGTCCTCAGCACAAATTGTCATTGATTGCTTCACACACACACACTCACACACACACACACACACACACACACACACAGAGAGAGAGAGAGAGAGAGAGAGAGAGAGAGCATTCTCAGTGAACTGTATGCTGATTCCAATAACAGGAACAACTGGTATATATTTCTGGCTGCACACAGCCTTACAACTGCAGAAGTATTGGGAGAACTCTGTTTGACATAATTTCTGTGGGACTCTCTGTGCCCTTGTCTTACGCGGGGATCTGTTCCAGACCCCCCTCCCCCCGTTTAAGGCAAATTCTGCATATGCTTGAGCCCCATTGAAACTAATGCACGTGCACCACGCACACACCATTTCCTGCTTGTATAGGGTGCCTGCATATGATGTAGGCACACTATATCATGTTACCATCCTCTAGGCCTAGTATTTGACACAACGAGGCAGGGGTTCTCCTCCCTAACCCTGACTGGGTCCTATAGACACATGAAATAAAGAGGTTTTTCTCCAGACCCACCATCTAGGATGCAGTAGATGGCTCAGGAGAAGGTCTTGTTAGTAGTAGTGACCCTGCAGGGAAAGCTCTTCTAAGAAACCCCCATTTTTTTCTGTCCCCTTTCTGTCTATGGAGCATGGGGCCCACTTTTGCCATTTTTTTCTGGGAGGGGGGACATTTTCGCCTCAAAAGAGGCCTTCCTTTAAAAACAGGAAATAGGGGGTGATATCCTGTTGTTTTTTAAAAAGGCCTGTTCTGAGCCTAAGATGACCCAGAGGAGATAAAACACAGTTAAAATGCCCACTTTACTCCCTTCAGCAGCAGTGTGGGGATTGAGGCATTTGGTGGCAAAATATTTTTATTAGTTGATGGGTAAAGGAGAGAAGATGCAGCCTTCAAAGGTTTCCTGTGGACTCCTGGTTGGCCACCTCTCCACTAGAGAAAGCTCTTTTTAAAAAAATCCAAGGTTTTACATTTTTGTTTATCTAATTTATACTGTGCTCTGCAAGTGTGGTAGCCTTGCAATTTTTGCAGTGTTGTGCAGCTATTGTGATGGAGAAAAAACAAAATTTGCCCACTCAGAGCAGCCTATTCCCCTGAAACTTTACTTCTTTCATGGCTACTGCAAAGATGGTCCATTTGTCCTTCAACCATCTTTTGCGACTGGCCTAATGATGCTGTCAACATCCCCTTAATTTGTGTTGGATGATTTTAATGTGTCTTAGGCTTATGTGTTTTAATGTAATAGGTTAGAATGGTTTTGTATGTTTTAATGTATGTTGTACCCTGCCTCAAACCTTGGAGAGAGTCAGGAAAGAAATAATAATAATAATAATAATAATAATAATAATAATAATAATAATTCCTGCAAAAATGAAGAAGTAAAAAAATATAATTAATGATATTTTCCACATCTCCGAAAATGATTGTTAACTTGATTGGAATGTATTTCCCTCAATGCTGTTTTTGAGTGGGGGGAGAGGAGAGAAAATTATATTATGAAATATGGATTGTACAATTTGTAAATGAAAAAAGTTAAAAAATAAAAATAAATAAATAAATAAATAAATAAATAATTCCTGCAGAGTTATGCTGGAATAATTCTCCAAAAAGATGGCAACCATAGATTTGATTTCTGCGCTGCATTGATACATTTGCTGTTCTTAGTTTTCATCTCTATATTATTTTGTGAATTTAATATTGTAATAATTTCTTGACATTTTATTTCAAGCTCTGTATCAATGACAAGATCTGCTCGAATTAGAGGGTAAAAAACATAATATAATTTTTAATAGATAGGCCAACAAGAATAGTAAACTCTGAGAATTCAGCATACTGCCACCTTAAGAATTATTTATCACAACATATAATGAAAAGGAAAATGGCTTTTTGCCAACTTTTGCCAACTCTTTCCATCTACTAATAGGTCATTAGTCAGAAATGTCTTCTTACGTGGTATTTTCTCTAAGAAACAAGATACTGCCCATTTTCCTGAGGTCATCGTGTTGAATAAAAGGTTGCAAATCATCAGCCATTACCACCAGATGTTATAATGAAAACCTCAATACAGTCACCCCTCTGTTTTCGCAGACTTGAAGTCTGCGTCCCTAATCTGTTTGCAGGCAGCAAACAGAGGGGGACAAAATGGGGCACACACCACCATTCAAGCCAATGGGACTTGAATATAGGTGAATTTCTGCTTTCTCAGGGAGGACAGGAATAGAGAAAGGTAGTAATAGAGATAGAACAGTTAGCAAAGGGGAAGAATTGAACAGGGTTGGGGGGGGGGAGCTGTGAATGATTAAATAGTTAATGGATTAATTAGGTGATCCAGTTGTGTATTAATAAACTTCTGCTTGCTTATTATTTTTACAATGATGTCTGGCTTTTCCTGTTAAGTATTGTTAGAGAATCTGCTCATGTTTACTAGTGAACCCACAGAACAACACATCCACTTCTCCTTATAGGGATCACCTTGAGGTCCAAGTCTCTGATCAAGGTGGGGAGGACTTGAAGTTAAAAGATCCAAGGTGAGTGACATGAGCCCAAGGGTCTGGAATTGCAGGGCCACTCTGAAGAGGGGATCCATCACACTGTCTGCACACTTTTCTTGACTTTCTTCAGTAATCTCAAGCCTTTGCTATTTTCTGCTGGTACCATGGTGTGGAGGATGATGTAGTTCTTTGAGTGTTTGACTGTTGACTGGAGATCAGGGGTTCAAATCTCCACTTACATGAGAAAATAATGCTGTGGTACTATAGTTGCTGCAGTCTTTTGTGCCTCTTTTTTTGTGAATGGAGATGAATATTGATAATTTCCAGTCTCATGGCCACTATTTTGTTTTCCCTATTTGTTGACACAATTTAGTTAACACTGGAATTGATACTACCTGTGTGGATTGCATCAGTTCAGTTGAAATATCATCTATTCCTGGTGTTTTATTTTCCCCAATTGCTCTTATTGCAACTTCTACCTCACTTTCTAGAATTGGAGTTGATCTTCATATGCTTCTTCATTCTGTGTGTCATTCTATTTCTCCCCTCATTTCTTTTATATAGCTCTTCTGTGTCTTGCAACCAACATTTTTATTTCTTCTTGGTCTTGTAGTATGTTCCTCTTCTTATCATAGAGCATCCTGGCCTTTAGTTTGAACTTCCCTACTAGTATATTTCCCCCCTACTGGTATATAAAATACTCTAGAGATAATACATGCATTGTATTCATTCAAAGCTTTCCCCACTTACTGATGTTTGGTGTAAAGATTGTTCCCTCCACCCCAATTCATTACTAGATAGCATATCCAGGTACTGCAAGGGGGTTGGAGCTTAATATGCTGTTAGTAACACACTAGCCTTGTCTGCATGGGCAAAAAGGACTACACCCTTTCCTGTTTTGGCATCATCTTGTTCAGCCAATGCATAGCACAAACACCATTTCTGATCTGATCAGTCCAGGTGATATCCTTCACTTTTCACTCCAGAACCAGGGGAGAACATGGCTTAAAATAAGTTATCTGTTGTTCCATTCCTGCACTGTGGTGGTTCTCTGCATGGGCATTCCACTGAGCTGTGTGACACATTTGCTGCTGCTGCAGGTCACTCAAACTGAGTTCAGAATGAGGCACTCAGCCTTTTGGTTGTTGTTGGACACCTCACTCTGACCTCAGAAATAAGCAATCTTCAGCAAGGGGTGAACGTGCCAGGCACCTCAGCAGGATATCCCTGCAGACAACTGCTGCAGCACAGGAATGAAGGGCCAGATAACAAGGAGAAGTCAGGACAGCCCAGGGCCAAGATATTCTAGGCTGCCCTAGGAGTATTCTGGCCAGTGCAGAAAGCCCCAAATCATAAATATTTTGCAATGCTGGGAGTTTTTGTGATCAATAGCATGAGAGTTTAAGAGCTGAAGGCTGCTAATGGCAAAAGAGACACAACTGAAGGTGAATTTAGGTGTCATGAATCCAAGTAACCCAAGAATACTAAGCATACATCAGTTTGATGAATGAGTGTCTGCAAAAACAACATCCTCAAGTTACTGGGAAATGTGTGGCTGTGTGATCTAGGCACACCAGGTGGCTAATTAGTCAGCATCTTCTATTTATCTATTTTATTTCTATCCTACCTTTCTCCCAAAAAAGGGACCCAAGGCAGCTCACAATATAAAACACACTAAAGCAACATGTTTAAAAACAATTAAAATACTCGAATTAAAACATTAGAAGGTTAAAATTTAAAATATACAAAAGTTAAAAACATAATCTACAACAATCACCCCCCCCCCCCAAAAAAAAAACCAGGCTTGCATGATTTTAAAATGCATGCTTGAATAAAAACGTTTTTGTTTGCCAGCAAAAAGCCAGCAGGGAGCGGGTCACCTAGCTTTTCATGGAAAAGGGTTCCACAGGGTGTCTCTCATGTCTTTGGCTGGTTCATATGGGGAGATACAGGTGCGTTACAGACGGGCCCATGAGGCACCGTTATTACGTGCGAGGGGCGGCGCTTCCTGACGCACCTTGCCCTCGCGCGTAATGACTACGTCAAAATGGCGGAGGCCATTCCACACGGCCACCACCATTTTGACGTAGTGGACGCTCTGTGTCCGCACGTTGTGCGGTGGAAGTGACACCGTGAGTGCGCAACTAGCGCCTCGCGGCGTCTCTTCCAGGGCCAAGGAAGGAGCGCAATTTTCGCGCTCCTTCTTTTCTGCGTCCGGGAACCGCGCAGTTTGAATGCTGCGGTTCCCGGACACAGCAACCAGCAGCGGTGCAAGACTGCCCCTTCTGGGCCGTCTGTAACGTGCTATAGTTTCTGAAATAGTCTGGACCTAAACTGTGTAAGGCTTTATAGGTCATGACAAGCACTTTGAATTGTACTTGGAAACGAACCAGTAACCAGTGAATCTGTTTCAATACAGGAGTTATATACTTCCTATAACTGGCTCCGGTCAGCATTCTGGCTGCGACATTTTGAACGAGCTGAAGTTTCTGAACAGTTTCCAAAGGCAGCTCGACTTAGAGTGTGTTGCAGTAGTCCAAATGGGAAATAATCAAGGTATGTGTCACTGTAGCCAGATCTGATGTCTCAACGAATGGGCGCAGCTGGCACACTAGTTTTCACTGTGCAAATACACTCCTGGCCACTGCTGAAACCTGCCCATCTAGGTTCAGAATGGTATTTAAGCCTTTGGAACTTATTCCATTAACAAATAAGCTGATTGGCCTCTTTTGGCTAGAATTCAGGATCCGGGATTCTTCCTGATGTTATCATACATAAATCACTGCCTATCTAGGTGGGATGCCACAGCACGGAAGCATCTCAGGTTGAAAATTGGGGAGCTTCCAGATTCAAAAATTGACTGGCTGAGGAAGCCTTTCACCCAGGATGCATCTGAGTGGCAGCATCCCACCTAGATTGGCAGCGATTTAGGTATGATAACATCTAGGGGCATCCCGGATCCTGAATTCAAGCCAGAGGAGGTAAACTGGCTTATTTGTTAATGGGATAAGCTCCTTTGTGTGAGCCTTTTCTGCTCCAGTCTTCTTTTCTGTCTTGCTGTCATTCTGAATGTGAAGGAGGAAGCCTCAGTTCTACATCCACACACACACACACACACACACACACATACCCCGGCTCATCAGTGTGCTACCTACATCTACTCTTTATTTTTCAGTTTCTGAGAAGTTGTTGTCTTTTGGAACCAGAGACTCGTCCAAGTCTGAATCTTCTGAATCTACTTGAAACAGAGTTATAATTGTTTTTCTGTTAGTGCCAGGTGCAAGCATAAGAGTGGCACATATCTTTGTCTAGTCATTGAAAAGAAAGGAATCCAACCCCTCCCTTATGCAATAACTCCTAACCCCCCCTAAAGCCCACATGTTTCATGCTGGGACCCTTTGATAAGATCCTTTAGTGGAGAGTGGAGAGTGCAGGGCAACAGTGGAATATATAGTTATGTCCCTATAGCCAGGCACACAATAATGACATTATCCTCTGAGACTCCTGGGCATTCCTAGATGATGCTTTTTCCATGGCTATAGGATCATAGCTGGATGTTCCTTTGCTGCCTCTGCTCTCCACTCACCACCAAATGACCATCTTGAAGGAAGGCAGCATAAAATAAGTGGGCTTTGATGGAAGTGAGAGGCAAAACTTTGCAGCCCATTGCCTGAAACAGAATCTCAGCGGCAATTTACAGAATGTGCAAACTAGGCTGTCTATATTGGGTAAACTGGAATATGGCATCCTTGATTATCTTGGTAGTTATATTTAAAGAGAACCAAATGAATACATTGACAGTACAAAGTCAATGTTTCTTGCTATGACTATTAGAGAAATGGAACACTGCAGTATTCTAAATATACAGAGTTGGTAGCAGGATATTTTAATACTTGCACAACACAAATTGCATTGGCTATTCTAGTGCTGAGTGGTTTTGTATAGTAAAAGACAGGATGGGCTATGAGCTAAGAAAGGGCTGAAGAAATTACAATTCCATTTTGATGTAAGCTGTATATACATGTAATCTATCTGATATAATGCTAAACTGTTTAACTGTTTATGATCGTTAAAAATAACCAGAACAATCAAGTGCACAACATCTAGCTCCACAGTAATGTGTTCTGGATGCTCCTCTAATGGTTATATTCCTATGGAAATAAATTGAAATATGATGTTGAAGTGCAGTTCGCCAAGATAAACCCCCTTCCACAAAACGGTCATTTTTTGTATGTATTTTGCTAATATTACCTTTCATTTCTTGGTCTGCTTTCAACTTACTCTTAGCCACAGAATAAACAAGATTAATCTCATCCCAAATAGAGAATGAGAATTTCTTGTCACCTTAATATGCAATTGATTCTGCCCCCTTGCACTCCTTGTACTTAGCTTTTGAAAAGAAGAGAAAAAAGCCAGCCAACCTATGTATTGCAATGCACAGAGGTATTCATTGGTGCAAGAGTAAATGTGTGGATTCACAGAATATGATAAGCTACAACTATCATCTTGAACTTCACATTTTCAATCAAAAGAACAATAATAGTTTTTCATTTCTGAACTTGCATAACATGTCAAGGAAATTATGGATTTTGAGGTGCTTTGAAACTACCCATTCTAAGTGGGTGTTTGTTTCAGACTTGTATTCCAAGAGTCCTGACTATAAGTGAGATTGCTAGGAAAGATTTCTATGTAACAAGATCTTCTGCTTAGACCTGTGTTCTGTTTCAAGGCTATCTGGCATTACCAGCCAATCAAGAGGATGGCTACCAGGTATGAATTCTCCCCAAGAGGGAGAAGTGTCAGTCTTCAGTCAGATCTGCTTTGGGGTTCCTCTGTCATTCAAATTCTGGGCTGCATCCCCACCCTTCTTTCAGTGTTTAAGGTGTGTATGATCCAAATAATGGGCCATGTCCTAATTGTTACTGGGGTTTTCTAAAAGGTGAGTTCCCATAATATAGGTCAGTGGGTGTTCCCAGATTTTGCTGGTGTTGTCACATTCAATTTACTCATCTCATTCTTTTGAGGGACTGTTTGCATCAGTTTCGTGAGCCTGCACTAAGGCCCTCTTCAGACTGGCCATTAAGGCCTGCCTAGGTGTGGAGTCGGGGTGTCACATCCAGATGACACATATCCTGACTCCGCCCCCAAGGTGCCATGATGCCTTGTTCTGCTCCACACAGTGTGTGGCATCATGGTGCTCCTCTGGACACAGCACCAAAGGAATGATGCCAAGCCTCGACAGGCCTGGAAAGCCCAAATCAGGGCCGTGGTGTGCAGCCTTTTGAGCCCCTAAGGCTCTTCTAAAGGTGTTTAAATAACAAAAACTAAAAATTAAACTGAGATATGGTTGTTTATGGTTTGAAGGACAAATTTTCTCCTCTCTGAATTTTTAATTGTTTTCCAGGACTTATAGTACAAAAGTCCCATTTCAGTGATGCCCTGTATCACTATAATGCAGCCGTGTCACTAGAAGGAGTGACACCTGGTCATGCCCTCTTCCTGCTGCACCCCTCCCTGCTTGTCATGGAAACAGAAGTCTCCTCACTAGGAGATCACCAGCACCACAGCAAAGAACAGAGTTGAACAACCCCCACCCAGCTTGCTGCAGAGGCAGAAGTCTCATAACAACAAGAACTCTGCCACAACATCAAAAGGCGGGCCCCAGTGCATCCTTTTGGCCCCCCCCCCCTTCGCCCCCCCCCCCCCCAGCAGCCCCCCCCACACACACACACTGGCTGACACTAGAGGTGTCGATGCCACTGCTATAATGCAAAGACAGACAGACAGACTGACTGAAAGAAAGATCAGGAAGAGAAGAGAAGAGAAGGCAACCCAGTTCAGGGTGAGAATAAAATGTTGCAGCTGGTGCTAGCAACTACCAGAAAACAGGCCAACGGAAACATCATCTGGATATTATACATATATATATCTGAGAAGTACAGGAACAACTGAAACCTTCTTACATATATCTACTATCTGGAGAAGCCCACTATTTTTCATGTTTTTAAAAATGACATTCAAAACTCTGCTTAGGCTGCATTTGCTGAAACTGTCTACATTTTTTAAAATTATTAAATAACAAGCAATTAAAAAAGTGCAGTCAGATTCTGGTTTGATTTGTGTTAGAAATCAAGAAAGAGCAATTGAATGATAGAATTAAGATCTTTTATAGCAATGTAAAATTGTATTGAAAGCACTGGATAAACAAACAAAAATCCTAGTTAACAGCTTTAGTTTTGGAAATTCAAAACATGCTTATTTCAAGTATTAGCTGTCATCAGAAATGTAATAGCTGAAACTAAGAAAAGTGAAGGAACATGGGCTGAATTAGTTTATCTCTTCTCCCTGAAGGGATCACTTTTCTGTGTCTTAGTGTTAAATTTTATTTATTTATTCAAAGACACATATCCTCTTTTTCTTATGTTTTCCTATCAGTCAGAGTGGCTTTCGTTTCTTCTTATCTGCCCTCAAATCGACATAGCCCTTTTTCACACAGGGAAAATTGGAAAGTTAAACTGGTCACAATGCAGGGCATTGTGGCTGGCAGGAGCATTAGGGACAATAATCCAGGGCATTAGGGACAATTTCACAATTACTTTCCAGATGACACTGCACACAAACTGGTCAGAATCCAGACAGAAAGTGAGGTGAAACACGGAATAAGCATTTTCACAAAAATATCATGTTTTAATTTCCAGTTCATTCACGAATTTGATTTCTTCACATAATTGCAGCAGTCTGAAAACCATGTCCCTGATTCTCTCTGTTCCCAGATTTCCCCTGGTTCCTTGCTGTGCCAAGGAGAGGGATAATCGAGACTCTTCTGTATCTACAGAACTCTTCACCAGCATCACATTTCAAATGAACTGATTTTAATCTTATCAACTTTCTTCACTGTTCAGTTTTTACAACCATAGGTAGAAATGGCATGGGACTTTTTCACATGGGGGAAATGTATCACCATCCTGAAAAAAGAAGAAAGTGGTAGTATCCCGGAAATGCTTGAAGTTGCGTGATTGCTTATCACATGCACAAGAAACACAGCATGCATCTCAGGGGGAAAGGAGTGGGAATGCAAACTTAGTTATCACACAAGTACATATCCATCAGGTTCATGATTTCAAATTAGCATGTTTGTGCATTTGTAAAGTGAGGAGTATGACTCACAAAGATTTTACACTTCCATTTCAATGAGAGCTTTCTTCACCCCAAGGCTATTATATAGGCTGTCAGAGTCTATATGAGTCTATATGAGGACCCAAGGAAACCCCCCAAGTTAGAGGTGGACAAGAATAAGGAGGCATGCTTAGGCTCTTCACACACACACCCTTTGCTCTTTCCTCCTTGAAAATCAGCTGGTTTCCTCTTGGTAGCCAGGGAAGACAAGGGAGTACTGGAAGCAAACACACAACAAAGGATCATGGGAATTTAAATTTGTTTCTTGGTGGGGGGGGGAATCCCATGGTTGAACTGGAAATGCCTTTCACACTAACGCAATTGCGAATTGAACGTGAATTCACAATGGAAATAGACCTGCAAATTCAGTATTTTTGCAAAAGAAGCTATTCCCAGGATCTCACACATTTCTGTTTGGGATGCAATCCATTTGCACGTGACATCGTGTGAAAGTCATTTGAAAAATTACATGCAATACATTGGATAACCCTGGATTCTCACTCAGTTACCCTTCCAATTTTTCCCATGTGATAAAGTCCATGGACAATACTAAGTTAGGTATTCAGTAATATATTTTTATACTTCAGGATCTTGTCTAGTTTCTGCATAACTGCCTTTCCAAGTCCCAATTTTCTGATTTCTTGACTGCAGGTTTGCTATTAGTGAGATAGTTTACCCTTTCTTAGACTGGAAAGGCACACAAACATCCTACTCTAACAAACACAGTGTTTGAATTATTTTATATTGCTGTCCTATCCAGTCATCTAAGTGAGAAGATGCAGTCTTAACTAGTATAAATTCTTTACAGTCTTAGAGATACACCATTTTCTCCAACAAGCAAATATGTTTTGCTGAGATATATTTTTTATCAAATTCAAAAATAATGATAATTTAAAGAGCTGTCTTTAAAAAGAAGATGACATTTGTCTTTGGGTAACAACCACAGACACAGAATCTATTATTCAAAGACAGAAGATGTATTATACAAACATCAACATGCTTATTTCCAGAAATATTGTTCACCTTACTTTATTTATATGAAGACCTTGTTTGTTTGAGTAAATAGTTTACCCTTGTACAGAACCTTGTGTCTCTGTCTTTTACATTACTTTATAAATATTAAATATTAATTCAGTTGTGTTTGACAGATACAAAAAACTGATATATGATAGTAACTTTACTGCATTCAAATGAAGTTTTTTGTAGAAGAGGACAAATACATACTCATTTTGATGGCAACTGTGTACTTGGCAGTGAAACTGGGATGTTTGCATTGTGCCCAAATGTACCTAGATTTCAAGGAGATATGTCTCAGCCAAATACATAACAAGGTTTGTTTTTTGTTTGTTTCTGCAGGCTTTTCAGAAGTACTGTCCAAGTTTTTAACCTACTTACAACCTTCCTAGAAATGGTGATGCAATCAATAGTTTATTACAGAAATGCAATTTCATCCATTTTCCCCTCTTGTCTTATCACTTTCTCAGGTGCTCTGTACACCAGGGATGTGTTTGTGGGGGGCTGCATATGTGTGTGTGTTTAAGAAAAGGGAAATCTTGCAAAAATCTTTGCAAATACAGTGGGTCCTCACCTTACGCGGGGGATCCGTTCCGGATCCCTCCGCGTAATGCGAATTCCACCTATGCTCGAGCCCCATTGGAAACAATGGGGCTCATGCGCGGTGGCGCGGTGGCGCGGGCGCATGTGGGGCGCGCGCACCCATTCAATTGAATGGGACGCGCCGCCCCTTCCACCCCGCACGCGCCGGCGGCTTTGAGCGCCTATGCTCAAAGCCGCCTATAAAAAGGCAGCGTATGGTGAGGCGCAACTGTATTATCCATTTTTTTTAACCTCCCTGAACATCACCATAGATGCTTCCTCTGAGCAAATATCTTGAATTTAACTCTAAACATCATTTGCTAGTGGAAACTTTGATTTGAACAGAAACAGCAAAGGAACTGGGTGCTTTTTTATAGTTTGTGTGCCAGTTATTGCTTTCTCTACCTTGTGAAAAAGAACGGCTCAAAATCCATTCCTTCTTCAGTAAGTGTGCAATAGCACTTACGGTGTAATGCTTTGCTCATAATTAGGCATGGAACTCCTTCATGCCTTTGTTGTTTTATATGTTTTTCTGAAACCTCTGCCTATAACACAAGATGGAATTAAATGGACCTCCAGATTTTGTTGAACTGTAAATCTGAAGGCTTCTCACTAGTAGCTATGGTGGCCAGGGCCATTGGACATTGTAGTTAAAGAACAACAGTAAGGCCAGATAATTCCCACTGCAGTCTAAGTGGGAGAGCCTAATTCACTATCCATCTGCTCCTTGGATTGCTAGCACTCAGAGCTGTTTTGTCAGATGGCCAAGCATCAGTGATACTTCAACACATTTTCTTCCATGTGGCCAAACAGCAAATGGTTTCCATGCCTTCAATCAAATCAAAGAGCTGAATCAACAAAACCAAGCAAATTAATTTTACACATGCCACAGGCATCTCTCTTGATCTTTGGCAAGAAAACAACGATAACTTGAGTAAGTAATAATATCGTGCTCATCTATGACACCTGCCTAAATCAGCTGCCTCACCTTTCCTCTTTGTTAGGGCTATCTTTGTAATGAGTCATCTTTATCTACCTCCTCCACCATCTCTGTCCTTTTGTTCATACTATGCAGCTATAGTGATATGATTCCACTTTAACTGTCATGATTCAGTCCTATGGAGTCCTGTGACTGAAAATTTCAGAAAGAGCATTTAGAATTGTGAGGCAGGAACATTTAGCACCACAGCAAACTACAAAGCCCAGGGTTCCACGGGATATGACCAAGACAATTAAAGTGGAAGATAGTGCTATATATGTATAGCGTAAATGTGTCCTTGGTCTCTCTATTACGGAAATAATATCCAAAGACTTGAATATATATATATATATATATATATATATATATATATATATATATATATATATATTAAAGGGGTTGCTAGACTGTTGGAAAAGCCTGACAATGACATTCCTCTTGAAGCTGATTCTTAATTGTTGTTGCCTAAATCTTCAAATAAACTCAAGGACAATTTAGACTGGTATCTCTCTTTTTAGCTTCACTTATCATGGTCATGTAGTGGCCATAGTAGGGCAGAGGGCAGTTGAATATGGAGTATCATTTCCAGCTATGGCAATGGAAGACCTGTGACAGATCTCAGAGGTTTGCCTGCATCATCGTTTGCTGGATATCAGAATATAAACAGCAACAATCCTCTTTTGGCAGCACCCTGTCCTTCTTCCAGCCACTACATGGTTCTCCAAGGAGGCATAGAGAAGCCAAGCAAGAATCTAGGATGGGGTGCAGCCAGTGGCACCAATCCTCCTCACTTGGGTGCCACCATACTCCCTCCTGCCAGTCACGCAATTATGACATCAGCAGATGATTGGAGAAGCCAAGTGAGGATCATTGCCTCCACCTCTTAGGTCAGAGGAACATAGGTGATGGTAGTGATCCTCCTCCCTCAACTGACCCTGCCCCCTCCTGCCAGGCACTACCATGGGCATGTCAATGTCAGGGACAAGGGGGAAACTGACGGAGGATTGCCACTATAACGCAAGAACATAAGAGGCAGCAGTACTCCTTGCTCAGCTGCTGCACTGACTCAAACCAATCATTACATGGCCATTCCAGAATGGAGGTGGAGTAAAGGTCACTTGAGGGGGCCACTTTCTTCCCATATTAGAATGTTTTCAAAAACTGCAATCTCCAAAAATGTTCTCTCTGTGCAGAGAAAATTTGTTAAATTACTCATTCTTCTTTTTGAGAATGAGATAAAGAAGTATATAAAGAAGTCGCTCTCTCTTTTACACACACACACACACACACACACACACACACACACACACACACTGCTTCAGCAGTTCTTCTCTCTCCTGTGCTTAACTCTTGGGAAACATCTAGTGCTTTCCCCAAAGACTCACAATGATTCCCAGATCCCACTCTATCTCATCAAACAATTTCTTGGAAAGAGTTATAATCAGGCTTAGGGGAATAACAGTATGATTATGGCTTATGGTTGCTGCCTCTGTGCAAGAGAACTTTGCATGCCTCTTTAGGCATGTTCTCATGTGCTTCCTTTTCCTCTCAGGAATGGTATGCCTATAATAACCTGGGGATTTTCTTACTGTGCCTCTCAAGTGTGACAGTGCTTGTGAAGTTTTTTTCTAACTAAATGTGTATTTAAAAAATCTACGAGTCATCAGGGCTACACTCAGCAACACTACATTACCATTTTGCCAACCATTTTAATCATACCGCCATTTTTATTTGGTTCTTTGTGTTCCACAGGTCTCCTTTCTTTAGTGAACCAGCATATTTCTTCCTTTAGAAAATGTAGTAGTGGTAGTAGTAAGAATTCCTATACTCTCAGAAAAGTTATTTCCTAACCTGCAAGGTTTTACAGTAAATTGTGTATTTGATTCCATAAATATAAGCCACAGGCAAAATGGGAGATTTTTTCCCCTCACCTCTTGGATTTATTTTGTGTTACATCTACAACAGTGTTTAATAATAAGTGTGTGTGTGTTTGTCACTGTGTGTATGAACACATGCAGAGAGATACAACTTTCTCCACCATAGCTACAATGCTCTCAAACCTAGACTCCAGAATCTTGGCATTTCTGCTTAGGGATCCCTAAGGTTTTGTGCCCTGGGACTATTTTGTTTCAAATGGTATTAGCCAATTTTAATCTATTAAAAGTAGTCTAGATGGCAGACAACATTCTCTTCAAGAGCAGAACCAAAGATCTGCCACTGTTTTTAGATGGAATAAAATTTGCCTACTTAATTGGCCTCTCTGTGATTGGACACTTTCTGATATTGGCCTCTATATTTCTGTCTTCTTTACAGTTGGTACAGAATTGTTCCTATCACACAACATGGATAACAATATGTTTTGTATACACACGCACACACACAGAGAGAGAGAGAGAGAGAGAGAAAGCATGTGTTTTTCTGCATAGATAATTTTTCTGCAGTACTTTGGACATTTGAATATTTGGAGAAAACTGTTCAAAACCCCCACTGGTCAATTATTTTTTTCAGTGGGATTTTATCATTGTCATGCAACTTGTTTTCAAGCTGAGATGAACAGTTATGCTTTCTATCCTTAAGAGAGAGTGAAGGTGGGATCCTTTGGCTCGTCATTCATAAAGAAACCTCATTGTTGTAAACTAATCCACAAGTTGCCATTTATATCAGAATCAGGTGCTGATGATCACTAAAATGTTCTGCTTTTACAGTATCTGCTATGACAAGTGTAAAACCTGTAAATCTTTCTTCTAAACTGCCCAAGGCATTGTATGCACAGTTGGATGGCTACACTGGTCAGAGGACAGAATTGTTGAAGATGCCACCTCCTGCTATTAGCAGCTTTTCATTGTTGTGGTTTTCCACCCCTCCGTGTGCTTGTAAATTTTCAGTATTGAAGTCAGACACTATCTTTGAATTATTACCATGGTCCATTTAGCTGACAGTAGCAGTGTCCTTTAAATACTTGGCAGGGAGCCGGTATTTTGCCATTGGTTACCTTGAAGCTGTTAGCAATGTGAAAGAAGAAAATAAAACAATCTATTGCAACAAGATAAGGTAAAATAAATAAACTAAAATAAGAGATGCCCCAATCCAGCAAGGGCAATCTCCCCATCATTTCACACAAGTGCAAGGAAACTCGACCTCTGCCAGATCCAGTGCTCAAGGTTGCAGGTGCAACTTGTCTTGAAAGACATATGAGATCAAGCTAGACAAAACTTTCAGCATGTGTCTTGTAGAGGTGATCCCCCCAAGTGGAGATACATTGTTCAAAACTAACAGATAGAAGAGGGAGACACCTGGCTTAGGCAGACTACATGTGAAAGGGATCTAGGAGTTCTAGTAGACGAACAAGTTGAACATGACTCAACAATGTGATGCGGCAGCTAAAAAGGCCAATGTAATATTAGGCTGCATCAATAGAATATAGTGTCTACATCAAGGGAAGTAACAGTGCCACTCTGTTCTGCTTTGGTCAGGCCTCACCTGGAATACTGTGTCCAGTTCTGGGCTCCACAATTCAAAAAGGATGTTGACAACTTGGAGCTTGTCCAGAGGAGGGTGACCCAAATGGTGAAGGGTCTGGAAAAAATGCCTTATGAGGAAAGACTTAGGGAGCTGGGTATGTTTAGCCTGGAGAAGAGACAGTTAAGAGGTGATATGATAGCCCTGTTTAAGTATTTGAAGGGGTGTCACATTGAGGATGGAGCAATCCTGTTTTCTGCTGCTCCAGACACTAGAACAATGGATCCAAGCTACAGGAAAAGATATTCCATCTAAACATTAGGAGGAACTTCTTGACTGAAAGAGCTGTTTGACAGTGGAACACACTGCCTTGGAGTCTGGTGGAGTCTCCTTCCTTGTAGGTCTTTAAACAAAAGCTGGATGGCCATCTGTCAGGTATGCTTTGATTGTGATTTCCTACATGGCAGGGGTTTGGACTAGATGGCCCTTGTAGTGTCTTCCAAGTCTGTGATTCTATGATTCTATGTTCTGTGCCTTTAAGTCATTTCTGACTTATAGCAACCCTAAGGCAAACTTATCATGAGTTTTCCTTGGCAGAGTTTGTTCAGAAGACACTTGTCTCTCTGAGGCTAAGAGACTGTGACTTGACCAATGTCACCTAGTGGGTTTTCATAGCTGAACAGAGATTTGAACCCTGGTCCCCAGAGGCATACTCCTACACTAAAACCAACATCCATCTATCTATCTAGAAAGAGATAAACATATACATATACATACACACATACATACATACATACACACATGATTTATCTCACCCACTTATGTTTTGCATACTTTGCATTGTGATTCCTATTGCATTGTGGATCCATCCCAGAGGAGGCGATTTTCAGGAACTATTTCTAGAATTTCCCAGAAAAAGCACAAGCTTTCTGATCAATGTCAAACCTATACAGTGTGTGTGTGTGTGTGTGTGTGTGTGTGTGTGTGTGTGTGTATTAATTAAGATGCAAATATCAGGTTGGTTCAAAACTGGTTCATAAGGATGAACCAGGTTCAAAAGAAACACAGAAATTTAAAGCAGGCTCAATAAATATCTGAAATAGCTGACATATTTGATCCAGAACCTTGTAATCCCATTAAATAACACACTCAGTTTGAAATTACTCTGATTAATGTCTGATCAAGGAAGAACCTTTGTTCAGCATAATAAATAGCAAGAGACAAACATTTTAAAGATGCTATACTATACTATACTATACTATACTATAGACATACTTCTTATATGTGGTAATACAAAAAGTAAAGCAGTAAGAGTTCAGAGTTTTGAAAACATGAAAGTCAAGAGCACATCATTAAAAACTGTTGAGGTTAAGCAAGGAAAAAATCCAGAAAAGGCCTGCTCTTAGAAATTTTTAGTCATCCAACTTCATATGTCTATAATGAATGATTTCTTCTTCTTCTTCTTCTTCTTCTTCTTCTTCTTCTTCTTCTTCTTCTATATCCACCCGTATTTATATCCCACTCTTTCCCCAAAACTGGGACTCAGAGTGGCTTACAAGATTAAAAACAGTACAATTAAACACATAGAAAAGTGGTACATTGAAACAGACTTAGATTATTGCAGTATTAAAACAGATTGCGTCTACAAGAATAAAATATAGTTAAAAAGATAGAAGTGTTGAAAAATACTTGAAAAAGAATACAACACCTAGCTTGTTCTTAAAAAATCTTCTGTTTTAAATGCCTGTCTGAACAGGAAGGTCTTAGCCCGCCAGTGGAAGGCCAACAAGGAGGGGGCCATTTTGGTCTCCCTGGGAAGGGAGTTCCAGAGTCTAGTGGCAGCCATGGGAAAAGCCCTCTCTCGTGTCCCCACCAAGCATGCTTGTGATGGTGGTGGGATGGAGACAAGGGCCTTTCCAAAGGACCTCAGAGCCTGGGTCTGCTTTTACAGGGAGATACAGTCTGCCAAATAGCCTGGACCTGAGCCACATAGGTGTTTATAGGTCATAATCAACACTGAATTGTGCTCAGAAATAAACTGGTAGCCAGTTGAGCTGTTACAACAGGGGTGTTGTGTGATCTCCGTAACCTGCCCCAGGTAACAACCTGGCTACAGCTCTTTGGACCAGTTAAAGTTTCCAAACATTCTTCAAAGGCAGACCCACGTAGAGCATGTTGCAGTAGTCCAAATGGGATGTAACGAAGGCATGTACCATCATGGCCATATCCAACATTTCAAGAAATGGACACAGTTGGCACACAAGCTTTAAATGTGCAAAAGCACTTCTGGTCACTGCAGAGACCTGAGCCTTCAGGTTCAAAACTGAGTCCAGGAGTACCCCCAAACTGTGAACCTGTGTCTTCAGGGGTAACCCCATCTAACACAGGCTGAATCCCTACTCCCTGATTGCCTTTTGACTGACCTGGAGCACCTCCGTCTTGTCTGGATTAAGTTTCAATTTGTTTACCCACATCTAGTCCATTACTGATGATAGACACTGGTTTAGGACCAGGAGAGCCTCCTTGAATTGAGGTGGAAAGAGTAGTAAGTTGAGTGTCATCTGCATATGGATGGCTCTGCACCCTAAAACTCCAGACGATCTCTCCCAGAAGCTTCATGTATATGTTGAATAGCATGGGAACAAAACAGAACCCTGAGGGACTTCACAGGCAAATGGCCAGGGGGTCAAGCAAAAGTCACCTAGCACCACATTCTGGGTTTGCCCCTCCAGGAAGGAATGGAGCCACTGTAAAACAATACTATCCCAGAGAGGCAGCCCAGAAGAATACCATGGCTGATGGTATCAAAAGCTACTGAGAGTTCCCACAGAACTAACAGGGACACACACACTCTGCTCAGTTCTCTGCATATGTCATCCACCAAGGTGGCCAAGGCTGTCTCTGTTCCAAAGCTGGGCCTGAAACCTGACATTGGGAATCCACCACAGGTTCCCTTGCCCAAAAATGGTAGGTTGAACACTGGCCAATAATTATTCATTATAGTGGTATTAAATTATGGCTTTCTAAGGAATGGTCTCACAACTGCCTCTTTTAGGCACATTGGACCCTGCCTTGTTGTATGGAAGCATTGACTACCTCCTTTACCCACTCAGTCTCCCTCTGACCTGTTTAATAAGCCAAGAAGGACAAGGGTCTAAGAGTATATGGTATACGGGATGGATCAACATCACTGTAACCTCCATCTCACTTGCTTCATTACCAGCATTTCCTTGGAAAACCAAGGGGCTGGTTTGGCTCCATTCCATAAGAGGGGATGCTCAGAAGAAATTGTGTCCATCACCCTGGCCACTTCCCCATTCCTAAAGTAGGCCAGAGCTTAAACGGAATCACTTGCTGAGGTGACAGGAAAGTCCTCAAGTGCCCTCAGAAATCGATCTAGATCCATCAGCCTCCTGAGGCAGACCATCCTAATCAGTCCACCACTCCTGCAGAGGTTCTGAGTCCCAGTGAGCCTAAACCTGACAAGATAATGATCTGTCCATGACAATGGAACTATGACAAGTTTCTCCACACCAAGATCATCATCACCCAACCTAGCATGAAGAACAAGGTCCAGAGTGTGCCCAGCAGCATGAGTAGGGTCAGATATACTTCGGACAGACCTATGATTGCCATGGAGGACATGAGGTCCTGAACCACTCCTGAAAGGGCAGTCTCAGCATAGATGTTGAGGTCCCCCAGCACTAATAGCTGTGGGAATACCAACACCAACCCTTTGACAGCTCCTGCTAGCTCAGGAAGGGAGACTGCTGAGCAGTGGGGACGTGGTAAACCAATAGAATCCCTATTCTGTCCTGGCTCCCCACCTTTAAATAAACACATTCAAAACCCATAAACTGTGAGAGGTCAAGGATATGGAATCATGATAGACCACTGCAACTCCACCTCCCTGCTCCCCAGATCTTGTCTGCTCCTGCACAGAGAATCTTGGTGGGCAAAGTTGAGAGAGATTAACCTTCTGCCTAGCCTCATCTAACCAGATCTCTGTAATACAGGTCAAGTCAGCATGTTCATCCAGGAGCAGGTCCTGAATGGCAGCTATTGTACTATTCATTGACCTAGCATTCAACAGCAGCATTTTCAACACAGGGGGGCTTAAATTTTTCTTCCTTTAATTCTCCAAATATCTCATTCCATTCCATGCCTAATAAATATATGTGACACCTTGGGAAAGAAGCAGAAAGGCTCATTTGCACAGCTGATCTAGAAATTATGATTCATGTTCATGGCAAGGATAAGTTGCAATGGGGTCTAAAAAGGGAAGTAGCACCAGGTGTGCTTGGATAAATAGAATCCAGGTGGCATCATTTCTGAATACTGGATTCAACAGGGAACATCAATTTTTCATGATCAGGGTCCCAGTGGAGAAACTCTAAGCAGGGAAACATTTTCATCAAAGTTGCAAATATTGAATCAAGTCAAATGCCAAGCAAATGTTCAACAGTCATTTCAAAGTGTCTTATCTTAAAACCTCATTTCACGTCACTCTCGAGGGGAAAATAAGGATGACAATAAAATGTCCTTTGATAAAGAGAGCCAGAAATGACATGTTCTAGTCTGGAAAAGGAATTCATATGAGCTGATGCAAACCTTCTTGAAGTTCAGACCTGGTTCAGAATGACTCAATCCAAAATCACATTTTTTGCAGCCCTCCTTGTCATTATATTTTAACACTCTGTATTTAGATTCTATAAAAGTCCCATTTTGGGGGAAAGGAATGATGTATAAATAAATGAATAATGCATTGTTCCTTCCATTTCTGTTAATCCTTTCTCTTTCAAAAGTAGGTTGGCAGCAGGGGTGGAGACTTCATCTTTTTGTTTACTCAGGCAGAATCTTCCAGCTGATGATCCAGTGCATTTCCACTGTCAACCACATCTAGTACAGTGGACCCTTGTTATACGCTGGGGTTTGGTTCCAAGATCCCCCGTGTATAACAAAATCCGTGTATGTTCAAGTCCCATTAAATATAATGACATAGCAAAATGGTGTCCCTTGTAAAAGATGGAAAATCAAGGTAAATTTATACTTTTTTGGAACATTTTCAAACCGTGTATGCTTGAATCCGTGTATAAAAAATCCGTGTATAAGAAGGGCCGACTGTACACTTACCTTTTTGACTAACTTGTTTGTTTCAGTTCATAAAAGATGTCCATAGAAACTCCATTTGCAGTATATCTTGCTGTACCCAAGACCTTAGAAATGTTAGATATCAGCTCTCTTATTAACCACCACCAAGATAAGAAGACTGTGATCAGACTGAAGGCTGTGTGGGGGTAGCCAACATCTTTTGCAGTAGCAAAACAATGGCTTCTAGGGTGGAATATCCCCAGTTTGGCTTTGGGGTTAATGTCTTCTTTCTGTCTACATCATACCAGTTGTTTAACCAATGTGGTATGGTACTGATTTGGCCAATTGGTTTGGAATCTTTGGGCATGCCTGGGAGGAAGTATAAAAAGATAAACCCCAGAATATACAGTGAGATTATACTCCTTTTACAATTGATCATGGGTATGAATTTGTTCTATCATACAAATTCCAAGATAACCAATATTTTTATCATAAGTAATATTGCACTATTTAACAAAGGTCCAAAACATATAATTAATAAATGCTTAATACTGGTTATAAAATTGCTTATACTTCAGTACATCCATAATCAGTACTAGTAAAGAAAGTAATCCATAGTGATATCCTTAATCAGTGCTCATAGTTGTAATTTGTCGAAGGCCAACAGAATGCTAGCTTTCTTTTCCATTTCACAATAGCTACTTCACAGCCAGTTTTACTTTTGTAGCAAACACAGGCCAAGTTCATTTGAATTTTTTTTTTTTTTTTACAATATAGAATATAGTTAATTTATACTCTTTGGGGATGAGAACAATTTGACATGGCTTTCTTAAGCCTGAGCCAAGAGGAACAATTATCATTTAGAAATATTCTTAATCTAGTATTGTTAATCGGGGTGGGCAACAAACAGGTTACATGAAAACCCAAAACCATTTTTTGCTGTCTTAAGGCCTCACTAACAACTGTACTATTAAAATTTTTATGTTGATGGCAGATTGTAAATCGTAAGAGAGCTTTAAAGTGTTTGTGGCTTTCCCCCAATATCCAGAAGCAGTGTGTGTGAACCCTTTGTAAAGGAAGCTTTTCTTGCTTATTTTAAAGTGCAGTTTTCAGTTCACCACTAACATTTACAGCCCACAGTTGGTCCAAGTGGAGGAGCTGGCACCCAAACTCACTGACGTTTTCTGCCCATAATCTAGGACCCTACTACATGGGATTAAAAGACCAGTTTACCTTTCCCAAATTCAGTTCTAATTTGGGAGGCAGCCGGTTCCTATCACACATAAATCACCGCTGAATCACCACCTGGGTCCATTCTGGATGCAGCCAGGGTTATCTAAGCCTCTTTGGTGGCCATTTTTAGAAATCAGATCCTTCCGACTTCTAAAAATGGCCGTGGAAGTGGTTTAGGAGACCTTGGCTTCATCTGGGATGGACCCAGGTGACAATTTGGCAGCAATTTATGTGTGATAGGAACTGGCTGCCTCCCGAATTAGCACTGAATTTGGGAAAGGTAAGCTGCTCTTTAAATCTCATACGATAGGGTCCCTAAACAGGGTCATTGTTGTTACTGATGTCTTAAAAAGCAAATCCACAGTTTCCTTTCACAAGGCATCACGCAGATCCTATCCTGACAGCTAATTTTGATGCTGTGCCTAGGACAAAAGTATATAAAATGAGAACACATAGTTTTGTAGGCCTCACACCCTGAGGACACCAGATCCTGTCTGATCTTGGAAGCTGAGCAGTGCCAGCTTTGGTTAGAATTTGGATGGAAGATCATCAATAAATACCAGATGCTATAGGCTACATTTTAGAGGAAGGAACTGGCAAAACCACCACTAGGTATTCTTTGCCTAGGAAAATTCTATAAATTTCATGGGGCCACCCTAAGTCACTTACACTCACATGCAATCAGCACTTGAACATATGTTGTATTTGACAGTACAGAATAGCCAAACTACTATATAACTATATCATTCTCTTCAAAAATATAGCCATGTTAGTCTGTGGAATCAGTATGTAGTGAGATCTTGTAGCACTTTTGATCTAATTGAAAGAAAGAAGTTGGCAGCATGACCTTTCATAGACTTAAGTCTACTTCCTCAGATGCATTTAGCTGAATGGAAACCAGGAACAGATGTGTGTGTGTGTGTGTGTGTGTGTGTGTGTGTGTATTGAGGCCTCACTAACTATATTTGTGTGGATAGTTTGTGGATGCACAAACTACAATCCCTCAGCAAGGGATTGAATAAAAATGTCTTCCTGGCTCACTACACACATTTCATCACTATCTGACGACATCCTTAGAAGGGCATCCTACAGCCATCTATTCTCCCCACCTACAGGGTTGTTTCCAAAGCTAAACTGGTCTTGCCATTTCATTTCCATACACAAAGTCTAGTTCCCAATGCCTTTGTTCACTAAAGAGTAGCAAATTGGACTTGCTACTTCATTTCCACACCCAAAGAATTTTAGATTTGAATTGACATTCTCACATACCAGTGGCATATATATGGACTTTATCACACGGGGACAATTGGAAGTATAAACAGGGATTATCCCATGGAAGTAATGCATTTGTAATTAAGATTTTCACATGATGTCATGATTAAACAGCCATTATCCCTGGAATATCCTGGGAATATGGTACAATTGCGATAAAGGTTTCCACACAACTTCGCATTGAAAAGTGATTAAAGTGCCATTAACCCATGAATAACCAGGCAATAAACAGCAACAAATCATTCATGGGAAAATGCCAAAAATGCTTTCTTGCTGTTTATTGCCTGGTTATTCCCAAGATAATGACTCTTTTATCACGCTGTGTCTGAAAATCTTAATTGCTATTTAATAGTAATTGTGCAATTTTCACAGGATAAATCTCATTTAAACTACCAATTTTCCTCTGTGTGATAAAGTTCTATGTTTCCCTGGTTTCCACTCCACCAAATGCATCTGAGGAAGTAGACTTAAGTCTATGAAAGTTCATGCTGCCAACTTCGTTCTTTCAGTAAATCTCAAAGGCACTATAAGATCTCTCCATACATTGTTCTCTGTAGTTTAAGAAGAACTAAAAATGGGTGAAGAAAACACTAGGATAAAACAATACTAAAAGAAAAACATAATTCTGGAGATGAAAATATTTATTAAAATCCCCAGTGTGTTTTGGAAAAGTATACATTTTGTCAAGGCATAATGATAAAGATTTCACACACTCAGGAAACAACTTCTTTGAAGAAATACAGAGAGTCTGAGGACTGTGTTTTTTTAAGTTTTAAGCAGCCATCACTGAACTTGAGTATTATTAAATCAACTGCCTTGACTTATCAGTTTTATAGATAAGGCAACATGAAGCACATGAAATAAATAATATTAAAATGCTGCTGTCATGGCCTTTGAAGCTTTCAGTGCAAAGCATTCTTCTCCAGTTCATTTTGCCAGGTATGTTGAAAGATGAAACAGAAGAGTCAAAATCTGACCCACATTTACTCCAGATAAAATGTAGGAACTTCCCTTTATAGTTCCAGGCATTATTTATATGCGATAAAGACTTTGGTGCAGGAAAGTGGTACTTTGTTCTTCACAGCAGGGACTGTAGCTAGATCACATATATTTTAAATTCATGACAAGAACTTTAATTTTCTGTGAACAACATTTTGATTTTGATTTTTAATGGCACCTTTGAAAGATTTATTTTTAAGATAAGGGTGGGAACCAGCATGGCACAGTGTTTTGAGTGCTGGACTATGACTCTGGAGTGCTGGACTATGATTCTGGAGACCAGAGTTTGAATCTCTGCTCTACCAATAAAACCCACTGGGTGACCTTGGTGAAGTCACTTTCTCACAGCCTCAAAAGAAGACAATGGCAAATCCCTATGAATATATCTTGTCAAGAAAACCCTGTGATAAATTCACTTTAGGATTGCTATAAATCAGAATTTACTTGAAAGCATATGAGGTGATCATCACATCATACAACAACAAGAAAGGTAGGGAGCTTTACCTTAAAAGAAGTTTTCTTAGTAGCTGCCTCAGACTCTGGAACTCCCTTCTCAGAGTAGGTAGACTGACACTCTCTCTACTTTCTTTTTGCAGAGAAGTAAAGACTTTCTATTTTAATTGGCATTTGATGAATGACTGTATAAAGAGGACAATCTCATCTAAATGACATCTGGGATCTTGCTAATTGCTGTACTGGTGTGTGTATGTGTGTGTGTGCACATGCAAATGTTTAATGACGTATATTTTAATTTGGTTTTAATTTTTGTTTCTTTATTCTTGATTTTACTTTTCTATCTTCTGAATTCTCAGTCATTTCTTAAAATTTGCTGTAAGCAGCTTTGAGGGCTGAACTGGGAAAAAGGTGGGATAGAAATCATCATCATCATCATCATCATCACAATATCATCATCATCATCATCATCATCATCATCATCATCATCATCATCATCCAGTGTTTTGCAGCCCAACTGCTGAAATCAATTTCAGGTAAATTCTTCTGGGCCAGTTTCCAGTGGTGAGAGTGATCAAAGGCAAAAGGGCAGAACAAGAATACCATTTCATTTTAGCTTATAATTTTTGCTGCCCAGGACTTAGAAAAGCTATTTGAATCTTGTTCAAAAAATTCAAAAAGCTCCTGGCTAAGCCTGCCAGAAGACACTGGTCTCCAATAGTGATTGGAGAAACCCATGTTTTTCTCCTCGTTAATTGAGAGCTTGAGGAGAACTTTTAAAAAAAATATTTGTTCCACAAATCCCTCTTTCAAAAGGTGATTTCTTCTCTCCCTTTCAGCAGCCAGCGAAATATTTTTCACAGATTGCTCTGAATGACAATAAAAGACAAGGCGAATAATTACGCTAATTACTTTGCATTTCAAACTCAATTACCATGTCAAAAGGAAGTTTGGCAGAGGTTTAAACAACATTCCTATGCTTAAAAACCCTGAAGGCACACACACAAAAGGGGAGAGGGGCATCCCAGTCTCAAAAAATAAACTGTGAAGCCCCAACAAGAAATGCTAGAGTTGAGGGGACTCAAGGACCATCCAGTCCAACCCCCTTCTGCTATGAAGTAACACATAGGAATACATGGCATACTAGAGGGCATGTAGTCTGACCCCTGTCCAACATCAGGATGACACTGGAAGATGGGACGAACTGAGGGTTTTCTTGGCATAAAGAGGAGTTTTGCCATGGGATGCCCCTGAAGCTGAGATAGTGTGACCCTCACAGATGAGAAGGGGAGGGGTCGGGTGCCAAGTGGCAATGCTCTTCTGCCAAACAGGAATCCTCAATTAGGAGCAGAGTAGGGTGTGATGGCAAGAATTCTGCCATGAATAAAGCCTACCAGGAAGGAATACTTAGGAGTTGGAGTTGAAGCTGAGAGGATGTGACTTGCCCAAGGTCAGCCAGTGAATTTCTAGGGTGAACTGGGAGGCTAGAGTCCTGATCCCAGCTCAGCCATGTAAATCCACAGGGTGACATTGGGTAAGTCACACTCTCTCACTCATGGATATTCTGCTCTCTCCTTGCCAATTATTATTGTTGTTGTTGTTGTTGTTGTTGTTGTTGCATCACCATGGGAGAGATGCAGAGTTGGAGTTGAAGCTGAGAGTAAGTGAAATAATAATAATAATTTATGCCCAGCTCTTCAGACAAAAGGCTATCAGAGCAGCTTACAAGACCTTTCCTGGCCTGCTGAGTTTTGAGACTTGAATTTCTTGCCTTCTGTAAGAATTTGAATGTCAGAGCATGGCATAAAGGGTAGAAGGCCTCACCTTTTGTTCTCTTTTGTTTTTCAAACCAAAGCTGCCTGAGCAAAGTTGGAGTGAGAATCACCCTAACAAAAGAAATAGCCTCCAGGATGAATGGTAGCTTTTCTTACACAAAATATGCAAATGCTGGCCATCCGAGAGTCAGCTGAAAGTTTTGTCTCTCCCTTTCATTTTGAAATAACTAACAATCAAAATTCTTACTCATTGATAGAGAACTGCTCAGAATTTCTTCTCTCTAAAATGTTATCGAAATTGTCGAATTAGGCATATTTCTCCTAATTTTCGAATTTTGGAGAATATTCTTTACATCCCTAGTCTCCAATGCTGTTCTAAATTCAGCCAGCATGTCCAGCTGTTGAATCTCTTCCAGCAGGTCATTCCACAGTCTAGGGATGGCTGAAGAAAAAGTTCTCTGGCTGACAGTTGCCAACATAATCTTGGCCGACTGGAGTAAACATCTTCCAGAGGACCTGAGTGTATGGGGTGGATTGTATAGGAGGATGTGATTCTGTAGGTAACATGGACCCAAACCATATAGGGCTTTAAAGTAATAACCAACACTTTGTACCTTTCCTGGAAATTAACTGACAGCCAGTGCACTGAAATTAATACTGGTGTAATGTGATCCCTCCTGGATGTCCCATGGAGCAGAGGACAGAATAGGGGAATTTCAGCACAGAATAAGTAAAGAGATAGTAGAAGAAAACCTTGTTAATCTAAATGAATTTAAGTCTCCGGGACCAGATGAACTAAATCAAAGGGTACTAAAAGAACTGGCAAATGTAGTATCGGAGCCACTGGCAATCATATTTGAAAACTCCTGGAAAACAGGAGAAATCACAGCAGACTGGAGGAGGGCAAACGTTGTTCCTGTCTTCAAAAAGGGGAAAAAGAGGATCCAAACAATTGTTGTCCACTTAGTCTGACATCAATACCAGGAAAGATTCTGAAGCAGATCATTAAACAGAGAGTCTGTGAACATCTAGAAGGCAATGCCATAATCACAAAAAGTCAACATGGGTTTCAGAGAAACAAGTCATGCCAGACAAATCTAATCTTTCTTTGATAAAATCACAAGCTTGGTAGATGAAGGGAATGCTGTGGATATAGTATATCTTGATTTCAGTAACCTTTGACAAGGTTTCCCATGACATTCTTGCTAACAAGCTTGTAAAATGTGGGCTAGACAAGGTAACTGTTACATGGATTTGTAACTGGTTGACAGGCCGAACCCAAAGGGTGCTCAACAATGGCTCTTTTTCATCCTGGAGAGAAGTGACCAGTGGGGTCCCACAGGGCTCTGTCCTGGGCCCAGTGTTATTCAACATCTTTATCAATGACCTGGATGACAGAATTGGAAGCATACTTATCAAATTTGCAGATGACACCAAATTAGGAGGAATAGCTAATACTCCAGAGGACAGGATCAATATTCAAAATGACCTGAATAGACTAGAAAGCTGGGCCAAAGCTAACAAAATGAAATTCAACACGGAGAAATGTAAGGTATTGCACTTTGGGCAGAAAAATAAAATGCACAGATATAGGATGGGGGACACCTGGCTGAATGAAACTACATGTGAAAGGGATCTGGGAGTCCAAGTAGACCACAAGTTTAACATGAATCAACAGTGCGATGCGGCAGCTATAAAGGCCAATGCAATTTTAGGCTGCATCAATAAAAGTATAGTGTCTAGATCAAGAGAAGTAATAGTGCCACTGTATTCTGCTCTGGTCAGGCCCCACCTGGAATATTGTGTCCAGTTCTGGGCACCACAATTCAAAAAGGACATTGAGAAACTGGAGCGTGTCCAGAGGAGGGCGACTAAAATGGTGAAAGGTCTGGAAACCATGCCCTATGAGGAATGACTCAGGGAGCTGGGGATGTTTAACCTGGAGAAGAGAAGGTTAAGAGGTGATATGATAGCCCTGTTTAAATATTTGAAAGGATGTCATATTGAGGAGGGAGCAAGCTTGTTTTCTGCTGCTCCAGAGAACAGGACCCGAAACAATGGATGCAAGCTACAGGTAAAGAGATTCAACCTCAACATTAGGAAGAACTTCCTGACAGTAAGGCTGTTCAACAGTGGAACACACTCCCTCAGAGTGTAGTGGAGTCTCCTTAGTTGGAGGTCTTTAAGCAGAGGCTGGATGGCCATCTGTCAGGAATGCTTTGATTGTGATTTCCTGCATGGCAGGGGGTTGGACTGGATGGCCCATGCGGTCTCTTCCAGCTCTGTGATTCTATGATTCTATGAATCAGTCTGGCTGCATAGCTGAACTAGCTAAAACTTTCAAACTTGCTACAGAGGTAGCCCAATGCACAGTGCTTTGCAGAAGTCCAGCCTCGACATTACCAGTGCATGCACTGCCATTTTTAGGTCCTCCAACTCTAGGCTTAGGATTTTTTTAATTTTATTTTTATTTTTAACTCTCCCTAGTTATTCTTCCTTTCTGGAACTCAGCTTAGGCATCTGCCATTTCTCAGTCCATATATGGTAAAATTTCTTGCTGTAGAATTTTGAGCATCACTTTGTTTGCACGGGAAATTAATGTGATGGTTCTGTGGTTACTGCAATCCCTGGTGTTATCTTTTTTGGAGACTGGAAAGTATATTGAGTGTTTCTAGTCTGTGGGTAATTCTTTTGTTTTCCATATTTGTTGACAAATTTTATTTAGATCTAGACTGTGTCTCTGTAGCTTGAAGAAGCTCATTGATATGCTGTTTGTTCTTGGTTATTTATTTCTCCCAAGTCCTCTGAGTGCAACTTCTACTTCACTTTATAGAACACTGGAACTCCCTTCCCAGGTAGTTCATCTTCATATCATTCTTCCTCTAATGAATCTGTCATGTTTTCATCTCTTTTACATAATTCTTCTGTGTATCCCATGCTGGTTGTATAGCATCCCCAGTCTTGGTATAAAGTTCACTTTGATTTCTCAGATCTTGTGGAAGACGTCTCTTGTTCTTTTCTTTTGTTTTCTATTTGTCTACATTAATTATTATAGCATAGTTGTGTTCAGGATTCTGACTCTATTTTTGTCACCTTTTACTTTTGCTTTTTATCTGTCCTTAACTATCTAAAGAGTTTCATCTGTCATCCATTGGAGCTTCTCCTCCTTTTTGGCTACAGATAGTGTCCTTTTGCTATTCCTCTCTGACAAGGTCCCTGGCTTCGCTTCAAAGTTCTTCTGGTCAATTAGATTTAATAATGGAAATCTATTTTTCACATTATTTTGAAATTCTATGGGGCTGATTTTCAGGTTATATTTCAGCACAATATTTCTTTTAGTGTTCTTCTTTAGCATGTTCTTCTTTAGCTTTGTCCTAATTTTTTATGTTAGTAGTTCATGGTCTGTGCCACAGTCTGCTTCTAGGTTGCTTTTGTAGAGAGACTGGAGTTTCTCTATCTTCTGCTTTTAATGATGTAGTCTATTTGATTTCTATATTGGCCATAAAGTAATGTCCATGTATAGTCACTTGTTGGGTTGCTTGAAGAATCTGTCTGCAATGAGCAAACTGCTTCTGTATTTGAAGTATAAAATTAGATTAAGGTTATATTGATTAGTTTCCCCTGAAGTCTCATTGACATGTTTCAGTCAGACTTTGTGTTGTGTCCTGTGACTGTTTTTGCTATATGTTGCCTCACTATAAATTCCACCCCATTTCTTCTTGGATTTTCATTTCATGTGTAATTATTTGACTCAAAATGTCTCTTTGCTGTCCACTTTAGCTCACTCACACCAAGTACTGCAATGTTTGTACGTTCCATTTCTTGTTCTGTTATGTCCAGCTTCCCCTGATTCATCCTTCTCATATTCCATGTTACTATAATATATTTTCTGCAGCTTTGCAGTTTCTTTTCACCTCTGAGTATGGCAACAGTTAAACGTTGTTTTGACGAGTCCATATGCATCATTATCCACTATTTGTACGTGTCCTCTGCTGTACTCCATTAGCTTGTTGAGTGCCATCTGACCTGGGAGTCTCATCATCTGACACTATTGGTTGCTTAATTTCAGATGGTCTCATCATAAAGTTTTTGTGGTAAAAGATCTTCAAAAAGAGGTTTACTGGTGCCTCATTGTGTGCAATACTAACAAGCGTTCTCTGTGGTGTCACTGCCTTTGATTCTAACAGCTCCTCTGCAAGTGTCACCCTCTATTATTGCTGCTTCCAAGTGGATAGTTGACTCATTTAGTCTCCTCAGCAAAAGTCTGTCTGACATGGGAGACCCTACCATGAGTACTGCTGCTGATAGCATAGGTTCTTGCCTCACAAGAGCACACAATGCCACCACCATAGAAAGGTAGTGCCATTGGTGAGAGCTATTTCAGTACCCTATATAACCCCTTGCTTTCACTCATTCCTTTCCCCAGAGCTGTGAGACATACATATATGCATCTGAAAACATGGTGGTATTGCGTGCGTTATATGTGGGCACACTTTATATGGCTTTCAGCATATGCTGAAAGCAGCATGGGGAGAAGGGGCGGTGCCTCCCATAGGGAACAATGGGGCGCACGCCTATGGTGTGCACATGCTGCTGCGTCACCGCACCACCGCATGCATGAGCCCCATTCATTTAAATGGGGCTCGAGCATAGGCATAATCTGCTTTATGCGGGTGAGTCCAGAACAGATCCCTGCATAAAGAAAGGGCGCACTGTATTACAGAAAACACTGGGTGTTCTTTGCCATAAAACACCTGCTGCATCCATTCATCAATGAATCTTCTTGCACTCTGAAGACATTGTCTTAACCTGATTATCCTTGAATTTGTTTTCCATCCTCCTCTAGGTTAACAAACATGCCACATGTATGTCTTTTGATTATTAAAAATTATAAATGTGAATTCTATTATGGATTTTTTTCCATAATTTTTTCATTTCAAACACTGGGCCTGCCACAAGAAAGTGGAATTAAACAATTGTCTCTGCAATGGCTAGTGCAATGGAAAGCTGCCATTCTGCAGAATTGAAGAGCTGCATGATGATATGTTAATGGCCTCGCTACTTTTAAGCAAGATGCATTTCAGATCCTTCAACCACTGAGTTTAATATTATGAACACAATGAAAAACTGAAATGTTAAAAATCACCATGTAAATGTCTTTCACCCAACAGTTTATCTGGCTTAAAAGGTTCTGTCCTCCTCCCACTGCGTTCTCCTTCTCTCATTCCAAAATTATACCATGGACTTTTATTGAAGAAGCAGCAGGGATTCCACTTCTGAACAAATCTATATTTTGAATTCTTTTTGGCATGCATAAGAATTCACTTGCTGATGTCTAAATGTCTATATGGCAAAGCTTAGGAGACATTAGTGAGCAGAGTATTGTAATATAAATATCTCTAGAACCTTTGGTGATTCACCTTCTTTTGTACATGGAGGGGCTGTGGGTGTTTAAAACATGGGCTTATTCTCAGATTGATCTGACAGATTCACAAATGCTTTTCACTAATACCTTCTCTACACCTAGCAATTAAAGTGTTAGCAACCTATTTATGTGGGAAAAAATGGCTCTTATGTACTGGTTTCCAAGCAGCACATATGTAGTCACTTACTCAGATTATTAGCACAGATAGAGTATGTAACATGCTTATAAGAAATAAAACTGCACACAAAAGTCATAAATAAACTGTTCATGCGTACTCTGAAGCCTTTTCTGTACAACACTTGGCTGCACAGAGGGACTTGTGAAGGATAAATGCAGAATAAAGAGAAGTGTGTATTTCCTGTGTGTAAAAGGGAGGGGCAATGCCTTTTCATTTTGATCTGTTACTATTTTGCCATCCTTGCTGAACAGCAGACCCACTTTCTCCTTGGTCATTCTCTTGCCATGAATGTATAGTGAGCCCTTGCCATCCACTGAGGTTTGATTCCAGGACCCCACCTGGATACAAACATTTGTGGATGTTCAAGTCCAATCATATGTAATGGTGTAGTAAAACGGTGTCCTTTATATAAAATGGCAATATCAAGGCTTGCTTTTTAGAATTTTCAAGTCATGGATAGTTGAGTCTGTGAATGAAACCATGGATACAGAGGTCCAATTATGTCTGGGGGGGGGGGATCTTTTTATTATTCCTTGGTTGCCCAGCCAGTATGAGCTCATTTTAAGCTTTAGCTTTCCTTATATTATTCCTGCAAGCTTGGGCTGTACATCTGAACTTTTACTTTGTGAATTGTCATTCCTTCCATTCTATTTTTTGTTTTCTTTTCATCTTGAGATTGGTTTGCAGCCATATTGGCTTTTTTCCAATTTTTCTCTTTTTTTTTTCTTCCATGGTATTGTCTGTGACTGTGATTTTTGTAACTGCTTCAAAAACTCCCACCCTTGCTGGGTGTCTTTTCCTTTAACATCTCCATTCCTGTTTGGAAATTTCAGCTGGCTCAAAGAGCTGTAACCAGAGCTGTAATGTGTGCTGGTTACAGGGAGAACACAGTTCCCTTGTTGCAATAGCTCGACTGGCTGCTGGTCTATTTCATGGCACAGTTCAAAGTGCTGGTTATGACCTTTAGAGCCCAATGTGGTTCAGGTTCAAGTTATTTGAAGGGCCTGAAAATGAAGCAACAGCAACAGTAATATTGGGATTCTGAAGAAGCATTGTTTGTCTTCTGTCATTATAAAAAGTTATGCTTTTTGATGACAGAGACATGAGATATAATACTTTTTAAAAGAAATAACAACAACATTGGACAAAGATGGAATAGCCATTGTTGTGCAGCTGGAATTTATTTTTTGAGATTGACTTCGAGCTTAAGCGCTATATTTGAGGTTGGGGGTTGTCGGTTTTATTTTGTGTGTGGGGGGGGGAGATTAAAGGTTTTTTAATAAAAAAATCAAAATACATTGAAATAGCTGCATATATGGTCATCTCTCAGTATCCATGGGACATCTGTTCTGGACACCCACCCCCAGTGAATACCAAAATCCACAGACGCTCTGGCTCCAGCTCCTTCTGGATGACAGGGCTCCAGCCTCTGCCTCCAAACCACTCCTGAAGCCAAGCCCGGGGAAGAAGCCTCAGAGAGGAGGGAGGGATGGATGGATGGATGGATGGATGGAAAGAAAGAAAGAAGGAAGGAAGGAAACAAAGAAAGAAAGAAAGAAAGAAAGAGAGGACTTTAGTGCAGTGGTCCCCAAAATGAAAGAGACAATATGTAAACATAGTAAAACAGATGAAATTACATAAAATTAATTCTTCCTTCAGTATTGTTAAATTTATAAAAGTCACTTTACTAATTAACAAATAACATCCCCAATAATTAATAATTATTCCATTTATATTTCATCATAAATTTGTTTCCCTACAGCTGTTGAGCAATGAATTTCAAGCAGTTTGCCAAGACAGCTGTAAAAATACCCATTGTTTCCCCCATATTTGGAATTGGCTCCTATCTGAATGCCTCTTGCATTCTCTCTAGGCTTCTCTCAGCCTCTGTTACCAGCTTGGCTTCTTAGCTCTCTGCTTCTTCTATATACGGCAAGCTCTGACACTTACTATTCATAACAATATGCCTCATCAGACTCCTGTTGACAGAATGAATGCTAAAAAAGAAATGGAATTTCATATGGCCATAACAAACTTCACTTATTTGTGCATATGTTGTAATTTCATGAGGTGTCATGGCAACCCTGTTTCTGTTTCTTTGGGCCTGGATTTTTGAATACTTAAATTATGGCACATCCTCTTGAAAGAGATGTGTCTGAGTCTTATGTAATACATGTTTCAGAAAACCAGAAAGGCTTTTGAGAGTAGTAGTCAGTGGTCTTTGATTTCATATAACTTCACTGAATCTCTTGTGACACAGATTAGACTTTTTAAAAAGTATATTATGGCCCGGTCCAGACGGGTGTGATAGGATGCCCTCGTCACGTGCAAGGGGTGGCGCTTCTAGACACCCCTCGCCCCTTGAATGTGATGAAGATGTTAAAATGGTGGCGCCCTGTACAGATGGGTGCTGCCATCATGACGTGACAGACGCCTAGCATCCGCACATCATGGCACCATTATGCCATCGTGAATGCGCCATTGGCGTACTGCAGCATCATAATCACGCCGCAATCAGAACCCGCTCTTTGCAGGTTCTTTTTAGTCCATGGGGAATTCCCACTGTCTGGAGGCTGCGGCTTCCCCTCGGACCAAAGCTAGGCGCCGGGAGACCGTGCTTTTTGGACGGTCTGTCCCACACCTGAATTACAATTGACTCAGCCCTAAAGTAAATTATGAAAGTTAAGCGGAAAGAATTTGTTTGTCCCCTCCATAACCTTGACCCCTCCTGCAAGACTCTTTGGAGGACCTTCCTAAAAATACTGGATATCATGAATTAAGGGTTTCCATGAATTTCCTCGACACCTTAGGATCCAAGCCTACCTTAAGCCAGTTCTTCCTTCTCTTAAATGTCCAATATTACTCTGTTGAGAAAGTCACCAAATCCACCAAAGGGGTTTTGAGGGGGGCATTCTCAATTGTTTAAAAAAGAGAAAAGGAACAGCAAACCTATTGTGATCTTTATGTAATTTCCTTTAGCTTTTCTCACTTTAAGTTCTGAACCATTAAGCCTTATCGCATGAGAAAAGGAAGCTGAAATGGAGTGAGAGAGTAGTGGCTTTCTCCATGCTTCTCTGCATACCACAGTAGTATTTCTGTGGTGTTTGGTTCTCTTCCCAACAGTCATAAAAGCATGCTTTTTGTCACACTGGAAAAATCCCTTTGACAAAAGGAACACTTTTATGACCATCTCCCTTGGAAAGAGAATGGAAGTGCTACAATGACACACAAAGAGGCACAGAGAAAGCTAATACTCTCCCACTCCATTTCATCTTTCTTTTCTCATGCAATAAGGCTCATTTTCTTTGCATCTCAGATGTTCAAGTCACTCTGGACACTGTCATGAAAGTGTTTTTTTAAGTGTGTGTGTGTGTGTGTGTGTGTGTATGCATCTACATCTCTCTGTGTGTATTGCTGGCTCTGCATGGTGTGTATATAAGAACTATATGTGGTTCACTATGTATTGGTATCTTTACAGGCTGTGAAATGAGCATAACAATACTGCATATCACTTCATATACTGTACACTGAATTCAATTAGGAAAGAAACAGAGTACCATATGCACTTTAAAGACATCTTTCTTTTTTGTCTGTGTATTCAATTAGTTGTGACCTGCAAGGAGATTTGACCTCATCTATTCCATTAAAATAACTTCACACAATGTAGCTCTATATGCAAGTGTTTTCTGAGAATCTCCTGCTAGTATTCCAATAAAACAGCTGTTCTTGATTTGCCTTTTTGCCTATGGGCATATTGTAACATGTTCTTGTCTTTTGCGGTTGGGTTCACTCCATCAATGCAACTTCCACATTGTGCTGGGGAACAGATGCAGAGTGGCCACATCTTACTTTTAAAATTCCATTGGCCTTTTAACCTCTCTTAGTTTGTCATCACAAGAACCAAGTTATTTCTGGCTGGAAGGGTAATGACAGATGATGAAGATGTTAAGCATTAACGTTGCTCTTTTCTGTGGTGTGCTTTGGCTTCAGTGGCAAAATCCATACATAGAATCACAGGAGGTCTCCCTTCAGGGGACATGCTTCTTGTTTGGATTATAAGAGATGAATGTGAAATATTGCTCTTCAGTAACTGGAGTAAAGAATCTGCAATGAAAGAAAATATGTTCTGCTGCACATGCAAATAACATTTAATTTGTTATTTAATATGTCCAGCATAAATGTGTAGTCATTTGAAATGTGGTACTAGAGAAGAGCTTTATGGACAACTAAAAAGACAAATTTATGGGTCTAAGAACATATCAAGCAGATCTAGGAACTCTTCCTAGAAGCAAAGATGACTAAACTGGGGCTATCATACTGTGAATATATCATGAGGTACTGCAATTGATTGGAAAAGACAATAATACTTGATTAAATGGAAGGCAGTAGAAAAAGAGGAAAGCCACACTGCAGATGGATGGATTCAATAAGGGAAGCCATGGCTCACAATTTGCAAGATCTGAACAGGGCAACTAATAAAATGATGACTTGGAGTTCTCTCTCTCATATGGTTACAATGCATCAGAGTTGACTTGATGGCAAATTATGACTACAAGAACATGTAGGCTTGTTTATGTGTAAAAATGTTTAGAATTGCTTATGAAAAAGATTTTGATTCTGCTTTCATTCACCAGTCAACTGTGATCTTTCCTGGCATCATTATGGATATGATATAGTGAATGGCTACCCTCATCATATAACATACTTGGACAACTGCTAGGGTCTAAATACTGTGGTGGGATGCATTTCCAACACCTGCCATAATTCTCTATTTTATTTATTTATTTATTTATTTATGCATGCATGCATGCATGCAATTATACTTGGGCCTTCCCTGCACTGGCCAGGGTACTCTGGGACAGCCCAGAGTATCCTGGCTTTGATGCTGCCATGATTTCCCTCCTATTATCTGGCCCTCCTTCCCTTACCACGGCAGTTATCAGCATGTACACCCCTCTGAGCTGCCTGGTGTCTTCTACTGCCACTGGTCATTTGCTTCTGAAGTCAAAGAAAGGTGCCCAGCATCAGTGACATGGCTGGATGCCTCATTCTGACCTCACAGCAAGTGACTGGAACCAATGGTGCATGTGCTGGGCAGCTCATCAGAACATCCATGCAGACAGCCACAGAAATTGAGGGCTCCAGATCCTCCCAAAGATCCAGTGTAAAAGGTAGGTTATTTTACTTTGTTATAAGTTTGTTTTACTTTGGTTTTTAGTGCTGCATATCATTTGGACTGATTTCACAAGAACTGGTATTTGGGCCATGCATTGTCCAAACTGATACATATTATGCTCCATAATATGTATAATTTCTAAACCTCCCATGTCTCTTCCTCAATATTTATCAAACTGTAAAATATAAGAAATATAAACCCAAACCCAAACTTTTCTAGCTCTTTGTTGTCTTTGATGTATCTCCAAATCAGCACCAATTTAAGGTGGTCATATTGTAGGGTTTTCTAACCAAGAGAAAGTTTGGTATTGCCTTCGTCTGAGGTTGAGAGAGTGAGAAATGCCCATAGCCATCCACTGATTTTCCATGGCTGAGTAGGGATTGAGATCCTGATCTCCCAGTGCAACACCACACTTAGAAGTTTTTCACACAGCCCCTAAAACGGGCCCAGTGCGTTCTAAACGTGAACGTGCATGGGTGCGCACTGAATGGGATGGGGCCAAGAACTCCATTTTATTACACACTGGAATGGCGCCTCTGCCGTCGGGCATTGCCATTACATCCCCATTCCGTTCCAGAGGATGCCATTTCTGGGAACTGTTTCTAAGTGTCCCCAGAAATTTTTTTCTCTGGGCTGGGAGAGGGATGTAATGGCAATGCCCGATGGCAGAGGCGCCATTCCAGTGTGTAATAAAATGGAGATCTTTTTGTTGTTCTTTTGTTGTCTGTTTTATTGAATCAATTCCTGTATTGCTATGTATTTTATATGTATTATCCTACTAGAGAGGCCCCTTCCCCATCACCTTTCCCTTCTCCTTTTGTGTCGTGTCTTTTTAGATTGTAAGCCTGAGGGCAGGGAACCGTCCAATTAAAAAGATTGTATGTACAGCACTGTGTAAATTTACAGCGCTTTATAAATAAAGGTTAATAATAATAATAATAATAATCCTTGGCCCCATCCCGTTCAGTGCGCACCCATGCACGTTCACATTTAGAATACACTGGACCCATTTTAGGGCCAGTGCGATAAACTCCTTACTTTCTTTTTATTGTCCTTTCACCCATTTCAGACATATCCATTTTAAGCTCTTCCTAATCCCTTTCTGTTTTTACAGTCATGAATAATACCAGGTAAAAAGCAAACTTGGCCATTTCATTATTCTCCCTTAACTTGATTATATATGAACAAGTTTAATACTTCAGTTCTCATCAGTTCTCTTGCAAGCTGCACTTCTTATTACTACTATTTATTATTACTACTATTCACTTTCTCTTATTTAATGTTACTGATAAAAAACTCGACTCCTCTTAACTTCTGAGTTTATTCAGGAGCCTTTGATGTAGCACTGTGTCATGTGTATAGAATTTACTGGATCACATTTATACACATTATACACATACTGGATCAACATTATACATATTCACTCTCATAGGTTTCCAAAAGGTTTTGTTGTGTTGTGCCTCTAAATAATTTCTGACTTACTGCAACCCTAAGACAAATTTTCATGGGGCTTTAAGAGTTTTTTGTTTTGGTTAGTTTTTGTTCTTTTTGCTCAATGCTTTCCTCTGAGACTTGCCCAAGGTTACCCAGTGGGTTTCCATGGCCAAGCAGGGATTCAAATCCTGGTCTCTAGAGTTCTAGTCGAACACTCAAACCACTACATCACACTGGCTCTCCCAAAATGCTGTCAGGGCAGAATTCATGTTAGTTCTTCTTTGGCAGGGTGCATTAGTCTTTGTACCTGATTAGTCTGTTTTTATTCATGTCTACCAAAAATTTACTTAGAACAGATATCATGCTAATTGCTTTTTTTAAAGAGGTAATGATCACTAAAGGGCTCTGCAAACAGCCCCAAAGGGGTTGCCCCCAAGCTGCCCCTTCTTCAGCCAGATTGGGGCTGTGGCAACCGCATGCTGTGGCCCCTATCTGGCCTTTCCAAGGTGCAAAATGGAGTCACAAAAAGGACCCATGGCTATATGGCACTCCTTCAGCACTGTATCATGTGGACATAGCACTGGAGGAGTGCCATAACGCTGCATGGTGCGGCACACGGCATCACAGTGCCCTGGGGGCAGAGCCTGGGCGTGCATCATGGAGTTGATGTAGGGAAGGACTTTTTTTCTCAGACCTGTTGATGTTATTGTTGTACTCTGCTACGGTTTGAAGAAAGCATTAATAGCTGCTTGGATTTGCCTCACTGGTGCTCGAAGCATCATCATTACTTATAACTCAACATTTCATGGCTGAAACTAAGGACAAAACTATGCCTCTGTTAGTGTAGCCCAGAGGTGTAGAAAAGTACAGCCAATGTGTCATATGTGTCCCTGGACTTATTCGACCCCCCCCCCCTCCGAAAGAGAAAATGATTTTGACAAAAATGATAAATTACCATTGCTTCAGGAGTGGCAATTTAATATTAACACCCAAACCCTTGAAATCACAAGCAAAGGCAGACTTTTGGTCACTCCTGGGTTCTGTTTTCAGCCAACTCCCCATGGTGTAACAACCAATGTTGTCTTCTGAGGATCACTGGGGTCAAAAACTTGCCTTTGTGCCTGCCATACTTGCCCATCCCAGTATAAGGGGTGTAGAGAAGAGGCATCTCAGGATGTTGAAAAAGATTAAGTCCTTCTTGGCTGACCGTCCAGGGTGGTGATGCTGTAACATTACTGTTACAACGTATAATCAATGCATCATTCAGGGAGGGAAAATTTCCATCGAGTCTAAAACTAGCAACAGTTAAACCGTTGCTTAAAAAACCCTCCTTGGACCCCCTGGTAAGGAATAACTACAGACCAGTCTCATTGTTGCCATTTCTAGGTAAGGTGATCGAGCGAGCGGTTGCTGTCCAACTCCAAGCAGTCTTGGATGAAACCGATTATCTGGACCCATTTCAAACTGGTTTTAGAACGGGTTATGGAGTTGAGACTGCCATGGTCGCCTTAGTCAATGATCTCCATCTGGGCATTGACGGGGGAAGTGTGACCCTGTTGGTGCTTTTGGAATCTCAGCGGCTTTCGATACCATTGACTTCTGGAACGCCTGAGAGATCTGGGCATCGGGGGCACTGCGCTCCAGTGGTTCCGTTCCTACCTCTCTGGTGGATTCCAGATGGTGCAGTTGGGGGACACTTGCTCCTCTAAGAGGGAAATGACATCTGGTGTCCCTCAGGGAGCTATTTTGTCCCCCACTTTGTTTAACATTTACATGAAACCACTGGGAGGGATCATCCGGAGTTACAGGGCAAGGTGTTATCAGTACGCTGATGACACCCAAATATGCTTCTCTGTGTCCCCGACTGATGCAGTGACTAAGGATGGTGTCTCTCCTCTGAACGCCTGCCTGGAGTCGGTAATGGGCTGGATGAGGGAAAACAAACTCAGCCTGAATCCAGAGAAAACAGAAGTATTGGTGATAGGTCCCCCAGGCCTCAGAAAGGAAATTTATCCACCTGTCCTGAATGGGGTCACACTCCCCCTGAAGGATGAAGTTCGCAGTTTAGGAGTACTTCTGGACTCATCTCTGCAGTTGACATCTCAAGTAGATGCGACGGTTAGAAGTGCTTGCTATCAACTTCGGTTGATATGCCAACTGCGGCCCTTTCTGGGCCAAAGGGACCTTGAAACTGTGGTACATGCTCTGGTAACCTCTCGATTAGATTTCTGTAATGTGCTCTACGTGGGGCTACCCTTGTACCAAGTCCGGAAGCTTCAGTTAGTACAAAATATGGCAGCCAGATTGGTCACTGGTGCGTCCAGGTTTGACCATATAACACCTATCTTGAAAGATCTTCACTGGCTGCCCATTCGCTTCTGAGCGCAATACAAGGTGTTGGTCACTACCTATAAAGCCCTACATGGCTTGAGCCCGAGTTACTTGAGGGACCGCATCTCCCCATATGATCCGACCCGCACACTCAGAACATCTGGGAAGAACGTACTGGTAATTCCACCTTCCAATTATGTTGCCACATCCCAGATGGCCTTTTCAGTGGTGGCCCCACAGATGTGGAATGATCTATTCGAGGAGCTCCGTCTGACAACCCCCCTAGAAACATTCAAAAAGAGGCTTAAAACTTCTTTTTGTCAAGCCTTCCCCCCTGAAGAATGAAGTTATCTACCCTGTTGCCATCGATTCCCTGCTTACCCTTGAATGCAAATGATTGTGCTTAGAGTTCTGTAATTGTATGGTTTTATTATGGGATTTTATCATTTTATGAAATGCCTATATGGTTGTAATTGTCTGTACACTGCTTTGATCTGTGGAAAAGTGGTATATAAATAAAATTTATTATTATTATTATTATTATTATTATTATTATTATTTTAATATTAGCAGTTTATTTCTAAATAATTTTAATTGTAATTTTGTTTAATTCTCTTTTGGGGGGATATTGTAATACAAATGTATTATATATAGAATGTTTTTAATGTTGTAAGCCGCTTTGAATGTCTGATTAAAAAAAGTGGGGTATAAATAAAAGTTTTATTTATTATTATTATTATTATTATTATTATTAAACAATAAACTTGTCTTATTCAGCACCCTGAGATACTGGTCAAGATACACTGAAGAATAAATCCAGTTTGAGACCACTTTAAGTGCTCTTGTTCAATGCTAGGGAGTTCTGGAAACTGTAGTTTTGTAAGACATTTAGCCTTCCCTTTCAAACAAATACAATTCTCAGGATTTCCTGGCACTGAGCCCAGGCAGTTAAAGCGGTCTCAAACTCATTTATTCCTTCAGTGTGTTTTGGACCTTTGTCTCTTCTCTATATCACTTTTATTGGCTGTTAGCAATCTTCTGCTCCATCCCAGTGTAGATCAATTGTGGTCATTCTAAAATTTGTGATGTTTGGCCAAAGAGCATTTTTGTTTTGTTTTAAATCACAAGCCACCTTTTGAAAATCCATTCAGCCATGTTGAAAACAGCCATCTATTTATTGAATCTACACATATTTACAATCTATAACATTTCTGGGTGTGAATTTCTAAGTTAATCTAGAGGCAGTACAGATTGCCCCCAAATTGCGGGCTGGATTCTTCTGTTTAAACTGCGGAAGTACACTGCAGCTACCAAACCGTGTAGCATCTCTCCACAATAAAAAGACCAGGTTCTTCTGGGTTATTTTTGTGGCACGTTGCATACATCACAAGTGTAACATTGGTGCACTCGTGGCATGTGCAGCATGCAGTGACATGTAGGCACTGAGCAGCAGTGGCATCATCATGGTGGTGCCCATGTGGACAGGACGCTGCCATGATGTCGCCACCCGTATGGACTAGGGTTCCAGATTGTGCTGTTGCCGTGTGCTCTGGAACCCTAGTTTCGGCGTCGGCACACCACTTTTGGCCGGTGTGTCTCGTGCCATAGTTACATAGTTACTCTGTCTTTAGATTGTAATCCTGAGGGCAGGGAACTGTCTATTATCCCCTCTGTTGTAAACCGCTCGGATTCCCAGTGATTGGGCAGTATATAAATAAAACCTATTATTATTATTATTATTATTATTATTATTATTATTATTATTATTTTATGTAAAAATGGAGAAAAGTCCTACGTTCTAATCAGAGGTGTCTTTAAATTATCATACTTACTGATGAAAAGTTATAATTAGTGTTTTATTCCTGTTTAAGACAGTTTGCTCTTTTCTTTTTCTTTAGATCAAAGTGCCCTCCATTAAATATATACATACTCAGTATCTTTATGATCTGTTTCAGCTGGATATAAGGCATAAGAAGTAGGGATCAGGTAGGGATGCTTTTCACATTGAAGCTGAGTTCAGACAAAGCCACAGGAGCCACATTTAATGAGACTGGTGCTGTCAGGGAGGCATAAAAGCCACAAATTAGCATCATAAGAGAAAATACATATAAAAGGATCACAGAGAAACTAAAGCATGTTTGGATGACAAAATAAGATGGTCTCCAGCTGGAATCAATCACAGAGTCTTCAGAATGAATAGCAGCAGATACAAGGACATTTAGCATGAAAACAAGTTCACAATTTTTCAAGTATAGATTTAAAATTAACAAAGTTGACTTCTGTGAAAAAGATGAAGACTGATCTCTCTAGTCTATAAAAATTAAAGCATATAGTCTGCCTATTTGTCTGCCATAAGAGTCAAGACCATGAAATCTAAACTTTTGAAACTTGGCATGGATGCCAAAATCTCTCTGAGAGTATTCCTCTGTGGATTATTGCATTTTAAAAAGGGGGAAATGGTTTTGAAAACACATTAATTAATTGTATGTAATGCAAACAAGTCTCAAAACTCCCACAATAAATTAATTTGTGGAATATACCAGGCATATTGGAAGTAAGAAGGCTCATCAAGAGTATGGGTCTTCTTGAAAGCATGAAGCCTTGAGAATTAGTACTACTAATTTTAAAGACTGGGTACAACTGCATCCTTCACTTTTGGCCATTCCACTTTTTGGAAATTAAAGACACAGTTCTTACTTTTCTATAATCCTACTCTGATTAATGTTGCCTGTGTGGCTGTGCCTGACTCTAAATGTGTGTGTATGTAGATAGATATAGATATAAATGATATAGATTACATGATACAGCTAGAAATGAGAGAGCGAGAGGTGAGGGGGGAGGAAATCTGAATGGAAGGAAAGTAGGCCTCATCTTCCTGTAAAAATTATATAATCGAGACATCAAAGGAGACCAAATTAGTATTATTTATTTTATTTATTTATATGCTTTTAAGAGTATCATTTGTGGGGCAAAGTAGGATGTAAATCAAATAATAAATAAATAGTCTGCTTTCCCTCCAATAATGGGAATCAAGGTGGCTTACAAATAACTATAACCAGTTAGATCAGAAATCATACAAAAACACCAGAGAGAGAGAGAGAAGACAATTGAACAATCTATAAAGTTATATAGCTGTTTAGAATTCATTAAAAGACAATATTAAAAAAAAAAAATGAAACAGCACAACACATCATTAAATGCCCATCGCAGTCAAATCCTAAAAGTCTGATTGAACAGGAGCAATTTTTTATTTGTTGGCAGAAAACGAACAATGAGGGAGCCATCCTAGCCTCCCTAAGACAGGAGTTCCATATCCTAGTAGAAACCACCATGTTAGCCATCCTTTGTTGCCACCAGAAGGTAATGGAACAGAGACAAGAGCCTGTCCTTGAGATCTTACTGCTCAAACAGAGTTATATAAAATCCAAATACATAGCTGTGTTAGTCTGGATCAGTATGCAAAGGGATCCATTATGATGTCACACACAAGCCACATCCAAATGGCATGGCATGGGTGTGACATCTCCGTGCCACCCCAGGCCGCTTATGGAGGCCTGGCTGCGGTGCAAGAAGGAGCTCTGAAACGGAGCTTCTTCTGGGCATGCGCCTCATTCCCACAGCCACCAAACAGCTGTGGGAGCAACGCCAGGGAGAAAGGGGCCAAGCAGCCCCTTTCTTCCATGGCTCTGGCTCCCAGTGTGTCCAGGAGCATGAAGCCCTAAGGACACCCCTTTTCTATGCAACACTTCTCCGTGGCCTGGAAAAGTACCAGATTGGGGCCTCTGGGCTGCCAGTATGGCTGCCCCAGCCCCAATCCTCCGTGGAAAGGGGTGGCTGCAGACTGCCTCTTTTCCGTGGTCTGTACTGGGCCATAGAGTGGTCCAGGATAATTTGCTGAAAATGAAGTAAATTTTAGAGAGATTTAACAAATGAAGTAAATTTTACAGAGATTCCTTCCCATGTTCTATCCAAAGTATGCATGTATTTCACCTACAAGATTCACTACACTAACAGCTCCACAGAGATCCCAGAATTTCCTGTTGCACATGAAATTACACTGGAATTGGTGGTGGCTACAAACTTCTTAGGCACGTTACAGATGGCCCAGAAGGGGCCGTCTCGTGCCGCCACTGGTTGCAGCATCTGGGAACCGCAGCAGCCGAACGCCATGGTTCCCGGACGCTACCAAGAAGGAGTGCGAAAATTGCGCTCCTTCTTGCTCCCCAGAATAGACTCCGTGAGGCGCTAGTCGCGCACTCGCGGCGTCATTTACAGGGCGTGACGTGCGGACGTAGAGCGTCTGTTACATCAAGATGGTGGCGGCCATGTGGAACGGCCGCCGCCATTTGTTATGGACAGAGTCCGTAACAGGAGTAGGGGCGTCTAGAAGAGATGCCCCTTTTTTAAACTGGGACATCCTGAGGACATCCCAAATGGCAGTATGTAACCCGCTTGAGATTGTTAAATAAACTAAATTATAATAAAAATGTAAACTTTCCCCAGTATTAAATATATGTATTTCAGTTAGATTCAGGAATGAAAGATGTTTAGTAGGGTTTTGAGATGTCACTGAAATTAGCAGGGTTTGTTTGTTTGTTTTTATAAACAACAGTGAATTCAAAATAGGCTGAATGGTAGCTTAGCCCTAGCAGGCATCTGAAAAAAACATGGATTGTATCAGTGTTTAACGACAATAACCTCATCAATAGAAAGTGTAACAGACATGTGCCTTCTGGAAATTTGCTTCTTTGAGTGTTGAATGAAAGGATTCAATTGTACAATATGTAATTGAAAAGGAACATTTGAATAGTGCTCCTTCTTCCCCTCCCCCTTCACTTCTTGGAAGATTCTTCCTTCTTCTGTTCCATCTCTTCCTTTCATGTGCGTTCTTTCATCAGGGAGTCTTTATATATAGAAGGGGATCTGTAGATGTTCTGCAAAACAAATAAGATAATTGAAATCTCCCAGTGCCCTTTGGTTCCTTACATCTTTAATTATTCTAATGTCTGCAATTATGGTTTCCCATTATTCACAGAAGTTGCTTTTATGATGAGAGAAAATTAAATTGTGTGCTTGGATGTTTGCCATCAGAGCTTTATTTCCCCCCCAATATGGAACCATATCAGCTACAAGTCTGACTTTTACTGGTGAAAGAAGTTTCTTTTCTTTCCCAATTATACCATTCCTTACTTGTTGTCTTTTTGAGGCTTACTTTCTTTAGAGGAAAAAAAGACAGATGTTTGTAGAATCTGGCTTATGTGCCTTTACATAACTATGCAAACACAGCAGCCAGGGAAAAAAATGAAATCTGAGTCATTACACATAATGTAGTTAGGTTCTGGCTTTTCATATTTCACACATTTGATATTGAACTAGTCATAATCTTAAACATACATTGTCTGACTGGGTAATGAATATTATATTTATTGTCTATTTTGCATATATTGTAAGTCAAACAATTTATATTGCAGATTCAAGTAAAGAGCCTTGCATTCCCCTAAGTGTGTTTCAGTTTATATTTTGTCACAATTGTATTTGACTGTGCTTTTTTTTATTCCTGCCCCCCCCAGGAGATTTTGCCTGTAGTAAAAACAGAGAACTTAGAACAACCAGCTGAATAATTGAGTCCACAAAGGGAAGGCTTGGCAAAGCAAAGTTTTCTTGATTTTAATGACTAAGAAGAATTGTGGGTCTGGGGAGCTGTTATGAATATGTCATACAGCACACAGTAGTACACTATAAGTTGTTGTGTGCCTTCAGGTTGTTTTCACCTTATAGCAACCCTTATCACAGGTTTTTCCTGGCAAATTTTGTTCATGGGGAGTTTTTTTTTTTTTTGCTTTCTTTGGAGGCTGAGGAAGTGTGACTTGTCCAAGCTCAGTCAGTGGGTTTCCATGGCTGAGCAGGGTTATGAATCCTGTTCTCTAGTCCTAATCTAGTGTCCATACCACTACACCATGCTGGCAGGAATATATATTTAAATGGAATATATTTGAAGAAAATGTATTTACCCCTATTTGAGTGTTGTTGTTGTTGTTGTTGTTATTATTATTATGGCGGGGGGGAGGAAAATTGTATGAAAATAGTACAAACCATTCAGGCGTCACTAGACAAGGAACTTTCAGAAGAATAGGAGTAGAGCTTAGAGAATTATGATGACCAAAAATCAGTTTAAGACTTGGGAAGAGTAGTTGACTGTGATGGGGTAGCTGATAGATGTGGAATTGGCATGGGCAGAGGCACAAGCATGTGAACATGCAGCATTTCCCAAGCATCCATCCATTGCTACATTATTGCCAGTTGCAAAGACTCTAGAACTGTTTTTTAAAATCTGCCTTCTCCTGGAACAGATAATCAGCACAAAGCACTGAATATTAGATCTGTCTTCCATCTCTTCTCAGCAGTGCATCACATGTGTGACTGTGTGGCCAATCAAAGGGGCAGCCATCCAATGGAGTAGCATCTGGCAGGATGTGGGAGGTAAATCAAGGTCACAGGTAGTGTGTTTGTGCTACAGTGCACATAGGGAGGTGACATAGCAACAACAACAATTCAGAGCATCTGGACACTGCTGTGCAGACTGCCCATAGTTGTTTGGCCCACCTTGGGAGCAGGCCGTGCAGACAGTGGGTTTTCAATCCACTTTCAGAAAATGCAGGATCAAGTTGTTTTTTCCTGCCTGTTTGCCCCAGCCCTAAGTAAAGCCAGTAAATGGAACCTGGGGCAGTATAGATCACCCTGAAACAGTGGGCTACAGTTGCCCATTTTAACTGCAGAAGGACACTGCAGCTGCCAAACCATGTGGTGTATTTCCGCAGTAAAAAGACCCCGGTTCTTCCGAGTTCTTTTTGTGGTGTGTTGCATATGTCATGAGTACGCCATTGGTGCACTCATGACGTACACAACACGCAGTGACATGCAGATGCTGCACAGCGGTGTCATCATGGTGGCGCCCATGTGGACAGGATGCCACCATGATGCCACCACCCATACAAACAAGGGTTCCAGAGCATGCTGTTGCCTTGCACTCTGGAACCCTACTTTTGGTGCCAGCATGCCGCTTTTGGCTGGTGTGTCTTGGGCCTTGGTATATTGGACTACATAGCACAGCAGTCTTGGAACATGATTTAAATGTGTTCTACTGTCCCTCTCACACTCTGAACAATATGTAAATATAACTGGAAAAAGAAGAAGTAAAAACATTGAGCACATTCTTTTTCTGTAATATCATATATTGCCCAATTTTTTTCAGTGGGAGAAACAGTTTTAATGACAGATTGTGTCATTTCTGACATAGGGATGGGCAGTCCTGTCAGTTTCATTTTCTTTAAGTTGTGAAATGTGTTAATCTCAATTTATATTGATTTTTTTTTTAAAAAAAAAACATGTTGGTAAACTCACAACTTTAATAATATAAAGTAGCTGGATGAAATTCTTAACCATCAACACTGTCTAAATTCAGTAGATGCAAGTTTTCATAGTACTGATAGGAGGAGCATGAGATACACCTGCCTGCCATATAGCTGTTAAAGCAGAGACAAGAAAATAGGTGACAATTCAGCACCACAAGCATGGTTGAGAGCAGAAGTATTAAAAACCAGCACTAAAAACCCTCTGTCTAAATGGGCGAATATGTCACTTTGGCTTTCTTTCATATATAGATTTTTTTTAAAAAAAATCTCATGTCATTTCTAACAAATGTATGGAGGGATTCTGGGAAAAGGTTAGACAGTTGTCCAGAACAATCAGTATAGATTGGAACCCATCCCTAATCAGAAATTACCAGTGGTACAGATCTAAAGGTTTGCAATGATAATATCCATTTCAGTCACCATAACTATCTGTGATACTTTTAGTGTTTACCATTTGTTGGGATGTGTGTAATCTAATAAAGGTTGTTTAGTTTCCTTTTTTTTCAAAGCAAACATACTAATTAGTCGGCTATATTTTATTATTAACTGTACATATCCCAAATGTTTAAATTATTAAAATTTATTTTAAGACAATAAAATGCCAGTAGAAAATGAGATCTATATTCTCAATGTCTGAAAGTGAACATAGCACCTATCCTGATCCAAATTGCCAGGATTAAATCGCCATGAACAGCCTTAAACATAATAATAGTAGTAGAAATAATAATAATAATAATAATAATAATAATAATAATAATAATAACAATAATAATAGTTCATTCTCATCTTCATATTTACATGCCTTTGTTTTTAGATAGTATTAGTTATTTATTTAGCACCCTTTGTCCTGAAGTCCTCTTTCCAATTGGAGATATCTAAATCTGAAAAAAGCATATTGTTTGCCCAGAATTCCATAGCATTGAGCCATGGCAGTTAAACAGATGCCAATTTAGAATATTTCTGTAGTGTAAATGTAGCCCAAGTCACCAGATGACCTTAAAATCTGTCAGAAGACTAGTTCATTCCATAAATAGTTTGAATTGTTCCCCCACTCCCACCCACACACATGTCAGGGCTTTTGAATAGAAAACAGTGCATTTTGCACAAAACACAATTTTCTGCACAACATTTCACAAAGATTTCTGAAAAATGGAAAATCTCATAATTGTTGACAAATGTTACAATGATATTTTTCATCAAGACACCATTTCATCAGGACACACTAGTGTTTTTCATCAAGAGACACTTTCCCATCAGAATATATCTGAGTGTTCTTTACCTCTCTAGTGATATAAAACACGAGAAACAATTTCTGAGAGGAATATTGGGAGAGGGCACTGTGTCATGTTCTAGATTCATCCATCATGATAATGATCATCATATCAATTGACCTCATCCCATGGCAACACTATGAATGAAGCATCTTCAAAACAACCTATCCTCAATATCCCTGCTCAGTTTCTGCAGACTTAGGGCTGTGTCCTCTTTGACTGAGTCAAAGTGTGCTGTCTTACTTTCTTCCAGGCATCATTGTCTTTTCTCATGATTCATGCCTTTTCATGGTGTGGTCAAAATATGAGAGCCTCAATTTAGAACCAAGGAAAAAAATAACGATGTACCTATTGCTTAGGAATGCTGGTGATCCACAAGTGGGTGAGAGAAACAGAGTGCCCAAATTTAAAAACTTGCAATTTGAGTTCAGTCTGGTTAGTGTTTCCAGAATCACAAGTCTAAAATATTGTCACATCTGTACTTCTTGGAAAAGCAATATTTATTGTGTGAACAGAGTTTCCTCTATGTGTTTATACCACCTGACATAAATTGAATCTATTCCAAGGGTACTAAAATCCTGTGGTAAATTTAATTTTGTACAGTATATGCACCTTTCTCTAGCTTTGTCAGCACCATACAACTGGATTTGCTGCTCTGTGATTAACTTAACTATTCACAAGAGACCAAAGGAAACATGCATGCTTGCTGTCTGAGTCTGATGCCTCTACCTCCCATCGGAATCAAGAAACATAAAGCAATGAAAAGGCTTGTAACTCTCCTCCATTCACCCACCCATGAGGCTACTCTCCTCCATGGTCCCCAGAAGCAAATGTTACCCTTATAGTGGAAAGAACACGATGATACATTTTTCTTTACTGCCTATGTCGTTCTACATACAGCAGTTAATAGCTGCACATTGTGATTTATTAACTCCTTTTTCACTGATCAAAGAACAACTATTTCCAGAATATCTAAAACATGTACTATGGCCTGATATTGCCTTTAAAAAATGCTGGGAAATTGTATGCTTTAACAAACTCTATTACTAACCATAAGGCATGAAATAATTGCAAATGATAGCAAGTACATTTCTATACCGCTTATCAGTGCACTTAAGCATTGCCTCAACAATCTGAGTATTCATTTTAGGGACCTCGGAAGAATGCTAGGCTGAGTCGACCTTGGCTGGAATTAAACTCACAACCTTGTGGTTTGTGAGTGAGTGGCTGCAATACTGGCATTTAACCACTTCATTACCAGGGCTCAGTGCCACCAGATGGGATGTAGCTTGTGGGTCTGGGGAGAGATGAGAACAATGCCCTACAATAAGAATTCTGATTCCCCACCCCATAAATTTTCCATCACTCTCCAAATTGCTTTCATTACAATAAGTTGAAAATGCAAAGACAGCAAATACAGTATGAGAGTTCCTGGTGTGAACCATATTTAATGTCTCACTTTTTGCATTGAAAGAAATTTGGGGCTGAAGGGAAATCTTATTTGAAGGACAGATTTTCCATTTGGCAAAGTAAGGCCCTCATTTTGTTCTTCCAGCAGCTATACCTTTGCTAGAAGATATGTGCATGTATAAGAAAAACAAAGGGTTCTTCATATATAATGAAATAACACAAAGTTCAAATGTTTCTTTCTTTTCTATGATATATTTGTGCAGGACACCAGGAGTTGACCAATTAATGAGACTACTTTTATCAGTTGGACAAAGAAGAGATGATTCCTGTTCCTCTCTTCAGTCCACTTACTTACACAAAATGTGCTCTGGTAGGCTGGAAAACCAACCACAGCAGGTTTCAGGCAGCACAGAAGGAAGCAAAGATGAGAAAAGGAACTATTGCTTCTTCCCCAATGTCCTTCCTTCAGCTTCCTGGAAAAGCAACACTTGGGTTGCCATTCAGCAACAATTTTTGGGCACTCCTCAGCTATTTCATTATACAGATCCAGAGGGTAAGATTTAAAAAAAAAAAAAGAAATACCTCTATTCCTATACATTGATAAAGCTTTATGGCCTTTAGCACTGCCAGCAGTGCATCAAAAGCTGTTTCTTTTTCCCTGCCACCTATACATCAAAAGCTGTTTCAAACAGTCTTCCTCCCATTTGAGAGAAAGAGTCAGAAACATGCTTTTCAAAGCCCAGTAATTATTCTTCCTCCATTCAACATTTAGTCCAAGCAGATTCTAACCTTGCTTTTATTATATTAATAATAATAATAATAATAATAATAATAATTCCCCATACTCTGAATTTTCCACTTCTCTGTGTGTGTTCTCAAGTTCACCAGTGATGAAAGTGTATATGTTATTCTACATGTTCTTGCTTGGTTGTTCAGAAGTCTTGACAGGCTTTTCACATTAGAAGAGCAAACAGCTTCATTTATATACCGCTTCATAGAATCATAGAGTTGGAACTAACAGTGTGTAAGTGGTTTACAACTGTAAGCTAATTGTCCCCAAAAATCTGGGTATTCAAGCTTGAGCCCTTTCGCTAGTATTGAACTCGCAACCTTATGGTTTTTGAGTGAGTGGTTGCAGTACAAGCATTTAACCACTACATCACCAGGGCTACCAAAACCTTTTGGTAACACTGATTTTTGTGTACTCGGGAACATGTCCAGCATCATGAGTTTTGATGAGTTCAATATCCTTCACTGAATGTCTGGAGGTTTATTTGAAATTATTTGAAATTTAATCACCACTCTCTTATGCATTCTTCTGTCTGTCATCTCCCTTCTTTTGATTCTCTTAATCTTGCTTCTTCATTGCCTCAAGTGTGGGTCTCAGTCTTATTTCTTGGTCACTGTTTATGCCCTTCTCTTCTTGGATGCGCCTTCACCTTCTCATGAGATTTTTTATGGCCTCTTAGTTTGGCAGTGTCCAATCTGGAGCATAAAGTGAACATCAGAGAGAGAATGATTCATATTTTGACCACCCAGATAGTTTTAAAGCTTCCTTCCCAGTGGAATGAGGATCATTCTTGCTCTGTTAGCTTTTTGATCCTCCCTTCTGGGGTTCCTGTAATTATATGTACCTATTTTTGTAGCTGTGTTTTCTTCCAAATTTGCTCACTTATTGTCATGATTTTGGGGCCAGGTACTGTTGGATGGAGAAAGAGCCTATATGCTCATCATTCTCATTCTGGGTTTACCCTTCATTTTGAGACTGAAGATTACCAAGACTACAGCCATCTTGGGGATGGGGGGGTTGCTGAACTTGCTTCACTTCCTGGTTACAAGGGAAATCACCTTACTGCCATGTGCCTATCCAATAACAACAGCAGCAACAACTAGTTTATTGATTAGTCAACTGACCATATCAATGGTAAAATACAAATATCTCCGCCCTTGCTGCCGCTGCTCCCACTCCAACAAAAAATTAAAAAGAGAGGCTTGTTTATATGTTCCCAGAGGCAAGGGGAGGAGCAAAAAGACCCAAGTCTTCAAGCAGCCCAAGCCAACCCCCTATCCAGGTTAACTGGGCCTATCCAATGGGTCTCCTCTAATCTGATTTGAACATCTGAATATGATGACTCAATTCTTACAACTGTGAGCAATACTGTAACAACTCTTACCTTTTTTATTTTTGATTGATGTATTTTGTATGTATTTTATGATCTTTTTACTGTTGTAATCCCGCTTCAATCCGAAGGGAGAAGCGGGAGATATAAATAAAATGTATTATTATTATTATTATTATTATTATTATTATTATTATTATTATTATCATCATCATTATTATTAACTGGCTTACTATCATGGCTTGGTTCTCCTTCACAACAGCCAGGCTGGGTGGAAACAGTGATTGTCACTAGTTGTCAGGTGGACTCACTACGCCATGCTGAGCCTCAGCATTTGTTGCCCAAGAAAGGCATTTCTTCTGTTATCCATGCTCCATTAGGCCTTCAGAGAAAGTGGGAGAGAGAGTGCAAGCAAGGAAAATAGCTCCTTGTAAGTAACATTGGTGCCACTTTCCCAGAGCTGTTTGACACTATGCAATTATAATGCTATGATTCCATTTTAACTACCATGGTAACATCCTGTGAACTTTTGGGATTTGTAGTTTAGGAAAGGTAGAGGGATTTTCAACATAACCTATGGATGCTGGCCTGGGATACCTGTATAGTGCTTGCCTATACACCCCTACTATCCTCACTTTTGGTCTCTGTTTGAACACATTAAATACTTTCATAGGATCAATAACCTCTATGCATTTTATAATAGGCTGCAATTACCTCACTCCTTGTAACTTACTTAGTTATATATTAAAAGCAATAACAGTTGTGGTAGATTTGCATAGGGTACAAGGTTTTTGCCAGTAGAATTCTTTCAGTTATGACACACGGCAGATGTTTTCATTCTGTCACCTCACATTTACTGTTCAGTGTCTTGGCTAATTAAAGAGACCATTTGTCCATTGCTAAGCACCCATGAGAAGAGAATTATTTAAAATATTACATTAGTACATAGCATGATCCGAGACTACCTACTGATGGACAATGAGTTGTAGTGAACAAAGTGTCAGACTAGGACTTAGGAAGCATATACTGAAATATTCAGGCAGGCAGGAAGCCCAGTGGGTGATCTTGGGCCTGTCACCATCTCTCAGGCAATCTAATCTACATCATTTAAGGGTTGTGAGTAGAATTTGGGAGAGGAGCAACAATGAGGCATGTTGAGCTTTGGACGAAAGAGAAAATAGTAATGTATAGTAAATAACATTGGATTTCTTTTACCCCCACATTCTTTAAGATATGTTGGCTTGAGTATTTTTGAGTCACTACATTTTGCAAATATTGTCTGCATTAGAAAGTAATCAAGTGTACTTAAATAGCTTGCCATGTAGAACAGCTGTTATAGATAGTGATGTAGTGGTGTTTCTCATGTCAGTTGGCAGCAAATAAACTCAAAGTTAGTCTGAATTTTGAAAGAGCTACCCAAGGTTATGACCTTGTTCAACAATATGTATGGTTTCTTTAAAGTACAGACTGAAAACTAGAGCGACTTTAACACCTCACTGACATAGAACCAATCAGCTACCTTGAATGAACTGTGGACATTCCTCTGATATGTTGCAAGTGTCCCTAACCTATAGAAAAGTCTCAGCTTGCAATGAGGATTGAATTCAGAGATATAGCCATGTTAGTCTGGAATATCAGTATTCAAAGAGATCTTGTAGCACCTTTGAGACTAACTGTGTGGAAGAATTTTTAGCAGAATCCTTCGTAGATTTGATCTACTTCCTTCATGCATTTGAGAAAGTAGACCAAGTCTATCAAAGCTTATGCTACTACAGTGCGCCCTCCCCTTATGCGGGATCCGTTCTGAATCCCTCTGCATAAGGGGAATTCCGTGTGTGCTAGAGCTCCATTGGAAGTAATGGGGCTCATGCCCCCAGCGCACAGCAGTGCAGTGGTGCACGGCCCATTTGTTCTTCCAAGGCACACGACATGCTCTTCTGGCGCAGCTTTCAGCATATGCTGAAAGCCGAGTATGGTGCACCCACGTAAAACGCGGATGAGCTGTAATTCTTTCTTACAGTTAGTCTCAAAGATGCTATAAGATCCCTTTGCATACCTGCAATGGAAATTAACTTATCACTTGTGAACTTCCCCCCTATTTAGGGATGTGTGGGGCATCTAATTTCAGTCTGAGGTTCTACAGTTTTAGCTCAGTGTTCTCTTCCTGGACTGTCCACAGAGCAGACAGTATTTGTATTCTAGAATTATCAATGTTGGCAGATAAATCAGAGAGGGGGGTGATTTGAAACATACAGAATCATAGAATCATAGAGTAGGAAGAGACCACAAGGGCCATCCAGTCCAACCCCTGTCATGCAGGAACTCACAATCAAAGCATCCCTGACAGATGGCCATCCCGCCTCTGCTTAAAGACCTACAAATAAGAAGACGCCACCACACTCCAAGGGAGTGTGTTACACTGTTGAACAGCTCTTACTGTCAGGAAGTTCCTCGTAATATTGAAGTGGAATCTCTTTTCCTGTAGCTTGTAACCATTGTTCCATATTCTAGTTTCTGGAGGAGCAGAAAACATGCTTGCTCCATCCTCAATGTGACACCCCTTCAAATATTTAAACAGGGCTTTCATATCACCTCTCAACCTTCTCTTTTCCAGGCTAAACATCCCCAAATCCCTAAGTCTTCCTCATAGGGCATGGTTTCCAGGCCCTTCACCATTTTGGTGGCCCTCCTTTATACACACTCCAATTTGTCAACATCCTTTTTGAATCGCGGTGCCCAGAACTGGAAACAATATTCCAGGTGAGGCCTGACCAAAGCAAAAGCCCCCCACTTAGCTCCTCAAAGCAAAACATTTAAAAAGTAACAGAGAAGCCCTGAACACAGCTCCCAAATCACCTTTTGCTCTGTTAAGAGTCTTACTTGACTGTGAAAATTCACGTGCCTAACTGTGCGTGCCTCTGAAATCAGTTAAAAATAGGTAGGCTGATAACTCCACCCCAATGCCTTACAAAAACCCATCATTCAGAAGCAAAAACATCCCAAGTGTTTTTCCTGTCTTCCTATGCAGAAAAATTCACATATTTCAAATTAGTGCAAACCACTGCTAAAATATTTTAATCAAAGAGGGCATGCACTGAAGACATTTTAAGTATATATGAAATGTGCACTTATAAAGCAACAAATGGATGGATTTCACACTGAAAAAAGAGGGGGAAACCTGTCATGGACCAAATATGTATGAGGCATGGCTAGGTGTACTATGGAAGAGAATGGATTACCATGCAGACTTCTGCTATGAGGAGAAGGCCCACAAGTTAACCTTAAGGAAGAAAACCTTTAGAAGTGAGATAACTTTGAGCTGATCAAGAGAGAGAAAGAGAGAGAGAGAAAGTAAAGTGCCACAGATACGTGGAAGTTTTTGATACTATAGGATAAAACTGGAGTCAAAATTCCAGGCCGGGGACAAGCCTTTCCAAGCCAACTCTTATTCTAAACCCACAGTATTGTAGCCAAAAATCTATGTAGAGGAATTTTATTTAGTTCAGAATGGGTTAGGCCACAAATAACCCTCAAGATCGTCTCCTTTTTTGTATACCAAGAGAAGAGTGGATTCAAAGGAATTGTGCAGAGGCAGAATTCTTATAAGTAAAAGTTTCTTGTATTGGGGAAAATCACACAGCAAGTTACAACTATTATTATTATTATTATTATTATTATTATTATTATTATTATGCTTTCATAGAATCATAGAATCGTAGAGCTGGGAGAGACCACAAGGGCCATCCAGTCCAACCCCATTCTGCCATGAAGGAACTCTCAATCAAAGCATCCCTGACAGATGGCCATCCAGCCTCTGCTTAAAGACCTCCAAAGAAGGAGATTCCACTACACTCCGAGGGCTTGTGTTCCACTGTCGAGCAGCCCTTACTGTCAGGAAGTTCCTCCTAATGTTGAGCTGAAATCTCTTTTCCTGGAGCTTGTAGCGCTGTAGATTTACACAGTGCTGTACATACAAATGATAAAATACATCATGTGCAACAACTATCATGTCAGGATGTACAGGGAAGCCATTGAAATCCACAAACATCTGGACAATTTCAGCAGGAAAGAGGAAACCTTAATGTAAACAAGGTTTGGCTACCAGTCCCGGAAAATATCAAAATGAAGACTCAACAAACGCAAATGAGAAATCCCCCAGGGTCAGGGGTTTCCCAGCAGACAATGATCATTAATCAAGCAGACACTAATCCTCATTTGCATACCCTTCCACCCTGAGGCCTGCTATTAGCAACAGAACAATACACATGCAAATCACTCCAGTATACACACATGCACACACACACACAACCAACTCCTTTCCAGGCAAGCATTCTCTGAAGATACCAGTCACAGATGCTGGCAAAACATCAGGAAGAAACTCTTCTAGAACATGGCCACATAGCCCCAAAAAATCACAAAAAACTATGGATGCCGGCCATGAAAGCCTTCGACTTCACAAACCACACACACATTCACACAAGCTCAGGAAGACTAGAAGCTGAACTAATGGTGATACTTACACAAACATGAGGCTTGCTTCTGAATCCAATTGGGTGGTATGGAGTGGGACACAGCCATTCTGATGAGCGGAGATGAATGAGCGTGCCAGAGCTAGTCAGGGTTCACAGGGACAGAGTCAAACTAACACATTAAGCAAGGAGTTCAGGGACCTTATATAGCTCAAATGTAGCCTCTGGGCAAAAGTGATTCAACATCTGTGGCTGAACTCATGATCTGGCAGTATTCAAGATAGGAATGGATGCCTGATTAAGCCCATCAGGCTCATCCAGTGAGACATCCTTCTGATAATGGAGGTGTTAATGTCCCATTTGCAACTTCCAAACTATCTGTTGGGCCTGCCTCAGAGGTATTGTTCCTGAAAGGTCCCATTAGGCTGACCTCACCTGGGTGTGATGTGTATGTGTCCCCTCGCTTTGGGGAATATGGCAGACTGCCTAGCAGGGTCCATCTGGGGTCATGTGGAAAATTACACACATGCCAAAATTTCAGAATATTTCAGTGTTGATAATACTATGGATCATAAGTGGAGAGATGCATGAAAGACCTATCAAAAAGTTAGAGATCTCAATTAACGTGAACTTAAATAACCAAACTCAGAATAACAATAAAACAGAATATGATAAATCAGCAGCATATATGTCAGTATATCAGTACAATGACATCAGAATGCATTCAAACTCTGTCTTCACTGAAAGCTAAGTAGATATGATTAATTTCACACAACTCCCACGAAAATGCATGATAGCACAGAAATGGTGTATGGGAAATCTGAGTGGAGTAGAAACTTGCTAAAACAATATGTCCCAGAGTGAGTGAGAGAGAGAGAGTTCATAAGGATTGTTCAGGGAGAGATAATATGAAAGTTTCTAATGCGGGTGATACCACTGTAAGGAGCTACAAGGTTTTGGATATTTTGGGCAGATAGTGCCAGAAGGCTGAGATGGTATAAAGGAAAGTCATAGGTGCTACATTTACATTTGGCATGGGTGAAAGCAAAGTGCGAGAAGAGAAGAGAAGAGAAGAGAAGAGGTACATCTTAATCCTGGGATGAATAAGAACAATTGGAAGATCCTTACTTCTAGGGAAGAGACATGTATAGAAAAGGTATGGATAGAGAGGGCTAGATTATCCTGAAGCAGGAGGTGGTTCATGAGCAGGAGCAGTCTTTGGAAAGAGAAAAAAGACAGAAAAAGCCTCCAAACATAGTTATCTATGGTGGGGTACAGACCGCCCAAAAAGGGCAGCCTGCCGGCGCCTGTTTTTCCACCAGAGGGAAGCCTCAGCCGCCAAATGGCAAGGCTTCCCGCTGGTGGAAAAAGAACCCACAAAAAGTGGATTCTTTCTATGCCGTGTTGGTGGTGCAACGAGTGCTTGAATCTATGTATAAAACATCCACAGATAAGGAGGGCTGTATATAAATCCTCCATGGTCATAGCTAGCAGAAGAGTAAGATTTGATTGCAGTGTCACGTTTTCTCAGTGTTATACATAATGTCACATCTTACATTTTTATTTCATTTTTATTTTGTGTTAGGGGGTACAGTACAAATTGGTTTCATCCTGTTTCAGCAGTACTACATTATTACTAGGATGTTCAGTTTTTCTAGGTAATGCTTTGTAAGCAACCACCTTATCTGAATTTGACAAACATTGGTTAGGCCACATGCTTCAGCTGTCTTTTTAAAACAATGAAGTTGTGCAACTGAGATTGTTTTACTAAAATATTCAGGTATTGACAAGGACTTCATTAGAAGTGAATTAAAATGCTGTCCCTGTGCTGACATCGAAAAATATGAGCTACAAGCACAATCTGTGAAACTGACAGAAATCCAATCCTACTGCTGAGTGTAATGGGACTTGAAAATTGGCTGTAATTAATAACTTAATCTACACATTCCATCTGTGAAGCAGCAAGATGGAATCTGGCAGAAACACTGTGGCAAAATGTGTTACATTATGTTCAAATATATGTATAAAGAATAGGCTTCTGCTCTCTGTGGGTTACAAAAACACCCTCACAGGCCATTTGACTATTCTGCTGAGTATGCCAGAATATAACTGGACATGTAGAACAAGCTGAGGCCCTTGCAACCTTACTTTGAAGTACTTAATGTGTCTATACCACTTGTGTTATACATGGGGTATTCAAAGTAGAAAAGTGAACCACCTGACTATTTGGTTGTAGCATGGCTTGAACATACCAGTGTGGGAGCAGTGTGGCAGAAGAAAATCATGAGTGTATCTACAATTTTAACTGTAATTGTTCTACCCAGCCAAATCTTGCAGCTTGTGGTTTGGTAAGATAGTTTTGTTCTTAGGCCAAAATCTGGTTGGGGACACTAAGCTAATGTTGGAGGGGGGGGGGGAGCATTGCTAAAGCTGTTGTTCTTTCTCAGGCTGCATCTACACTGCAAAAATTATGTAGTTTGACAACACCTTAACTGCCAAGGCTCTGTGCTATGGAATCTTGGGATTTGTAGTCTGTTGTGACATCAGAGTTCTCTGACAGAGAAGGCTACACAAAATGACAAATCCCAGAATTCCACAGAACAGAGCTATGGTGGTTAAAGTAGTATCAAACTATCTCATTTCTGCAGTGCTATGCAATTTTAGAGAGTGTAGTCCCTAATGCAGCCACATGTTCTGCAGTAGTAAGTAGTATAGTTTATTGTTAAAAGCTATAAGCCGTCACAATATAAAACAGATCCAGTCAGCAATTACAAAAACAGTATAAAAAGATCAAGGCACAAAAACCACAGATAAAACAACATAGTAAAAATTAATAAGAGAAGCCCATCAACGAGAAACAATAATACGTCATTAATGATAAAATAGAAGAAACATAAAACTAGGAAAGTTCTAGTCGTCATTCCCATCAAGAAAACTGATTACCTCAGATGCTGCTGCCAAATAACCACAGGAGACCAAGCTGGAGGAAAGGCCACAACTTTATTAATTAGCAAACAATTGGTAGGGTTGGCACAAAGCATGAGGTCAGGATCTGCGAAATCAAACAAAAGCATTGGGATGACCTAGGGGCTAAGGAACACCACTTGACCGCAACTCTGCCATGCGTTCACATATTTGCTAAGCCCCTAGTCATTGGGAGGCGCTGTCACGTTATGGCCCCCGCGATGGCCATACGTCTGCCCTATTTGCCCCCGGGTCCCGACTGACTCCCAAACCAGAACTCTGTAGACCTGGTACCACACTGTGCAGATCCTGGCCTATGCTGCCACCCCCAAGTTGTGACAAAAAGCCCAGAACCAAGCGGTGGGTGGGTGGGAGAAGCACTCCAGCGCCTCTTCCCTTCCAGCTTGGCTCCGTCCTCAACTGGAGCCAAGCGCCAACTGAGGGCCAGAGCCGGCAGCGCAGCCTTAAATTGGCCCCGGCTCCACCCCCAGCCCACATGGTCAGGGAGGCTCCTCCTCCAGGGCAACTGCCCAATGAGCTGCCCTGGAGGACCGGAACTCCTGGACCATACAGCCCGACTCCTAGAGTGTCGTGGGGCGGAAGAAACACCCCTTCCACCCCATGCACCAATAAGGAGCTGGGGCAAGCCCCAGAGGACTCTGGGGCTTGTAGTTTCACCGCCGCTTCTAGCAGCAAAGCGGCCTGCCTGTCCAGCCGGGCAGCTGCTTTTTTTAATCTTCTGCAAGTACATAGAGAACCCTTTCCCACACTTTTCCACTTGGAAACTGAGGAAGTAATCAGCCATTGAACAACAGGTGAGCTGAACACCACGGTGCCCATTAGCAAATGGTTGCACAACTGTTTGCAACCAGGGTAACTATGCTAACATATAGCTATGGTAGGTTGTAAGAAGTTACAGTCTTAGTCATAGGGAATTCAAATGCTAAACTACTGCACTATACCCCAAATAGAGACTTTAAAGTACTCAACCAAATTACAAACCCCAAGATTCCAAAAGATGGAACCATGACAGTTAAAGTGATATCAAACTGTGATAACAATATGATATACATATAGAATTATAGAATCCTAGAGTTGGAAGAGACCGCAAAGGCCATCCAGTCCAACCCCCTGCCATGCAGGAACTCACAATCAAAGTATCCCCGACAGATGGCCATCCAGCCTCTGCTTAAAGACCTCCAAGGAAGGAGATTCCACCATCCTCTCAGGGAGTTTGTTCCACTGTCTAACAGCTCTTACTGTCAGAAAGTTCCTCCTAATGTTGAGGTGGAATGTCTTTTCCTGTAGCTTGCATCCGTTGTTTTGGGTCCTATTCTCTGGAGCAACAGAAAACAAGCTTGCTCCTTCCTCAATATGACATCCTTTCAAATATTTAAATAGGGCTATCATATCACCTCTCTTCTCAAGGCTAAAGATCCCCAGCTCCTTAAGTTTCTCCTCATAAGGCATGGTTTCTAGACCCATCACCATTTTGGTGCTCCTCCTTTGGACACACTCCAGCTTGTCAACATCATTTTTGAATTGTGGTGCCCAGAACTGGACACAATATTCTAGGTGAGGCCTGACCAAGGCAGAACAGAGTGGCACTAGAGTCACAATACATCCATTGATGCAGCCTAGAATCGCATTGGCTTTTTTTAGCTGTTGTAACACACTGTTGACTCATATTCAGCTTGTGGTGTACTAGGACTTAGATCCCTTTCACACATAGTCTTGTTCAGCCAGTTGTCCCCCATCCTATATCTATGCATTTCATTTTTTTGCCCTAAGTGCAGTACTTTAAATTTCTCTGATTTGAAATTCATTTTGTTATCTTTGTCGCAGCTTTCTAATCTATTAAGGTCATTTTTAATTTTAATCCTGTCTTCTGGGGTATTAGCTGTTCCTCCTAATTTGATGTCATCTGCAAATTTGATAGACATGTCCCCGATTCTTTCATCTAAATCATTGATAAAGATGTTGAATAGCACTGGACCCAGGACAGAACCCTGTGGCACTCCACTGGTCACTTCTCTCCAGGATGAAGAGGAGCCATTGATGAATACTCTTTGGGTTCAGTCAGTCAACCAATTACAAATCCATTTGTTACATTGTCTAACCCACATTTTACTAGCTTGTTTGCAAGAATTGTTAGGATTTGAATCCTAAGGAAAATGCACAGATGTGGGACAAAGGCGACAGGGTTACCTTTGGTCACAAGGAAGCCATTATGGGTCAGCATTTGAGCAGAGCTGAGCCACAGGATGTGACATCATCAAATGGCTGAAAAGTGCAAAGTCACACTGCATGGGGGACTTGTACAGATGTTACACACCAGGAAGAGGCTGGACAAAGTTCCTGAGTATGGCACATGTATATAAGGAGAGGAACCCCAGTGTACAGTGTGGGTAGTTGGTGATGTGTATATGGCAAGAGACTTTGACGGTGAGCATCAGATTTGCAAACATTGGAACGATAAGTAAAAGTCTCCTTGAGAGATATCAGCTTGTTGTCTTGTTTAACTTTCTATCTCAAAGATCTTTGGTGCCCTACCAAACTACAAATCCCAAGATTCCATAGCATTGAGCCATGACAGTTAAAGTGGCGTCAAACTGCATTATTTTTGCAGTCCAGGTACAGTCTGAGATCAGATCAATGCTCTATAACTACCTATATATTTTTTTTTTTGAATGAGGGAATAAAACACAACTTTTATGCACTTGCAGCATGCAAGGATAATGCAAAACAATCACTGTAAATTATCAACATTCCATGGCCAAGAAAATTGTCTTAGGCACTCAAAACTCTTATTTGGAATAGCAGTTTCTTATGGTTGTCACTAAAGGACATCACTTCTAGATATACAGTAGAAACCCAAATATTCCTTCTGTAACTTCAGATAAATTTCCAATTTATCCAATGTTCCTTCAGATGATTAACTTCAGATGGATTACACAGGAAACAAATTAAAATAACCTATGTCGAAGTTTAAAAATGGAAAAAAACCTCTAATCTTGTTCTTCCTAAAGCAACAATCCTATGGTCCTGACATAGCATCCCAGAGGCCATGGGAGAGGCTGGGAAAGGGAGAAGGCTCTTTTGGTAACCATTCACTATCCAGTGTTGGAGCTGTGATATCAGGAGAGAAGAAGGTGAGGTTGCAAATTGAATCAGAAGGTTCTGGATTCATAATTTCCAAAGTTCCCCCAGTTCTGCACCACACCATCCATCTCCCTGTGGAACAAGAAGAAATGTTAGAGAGCCAGCTTAAATCTTTCCTTCTAGTGCAACCAATGAGATGAAAGGTTTGTTGGTTAGTTGTTGTTTTTTTAGTCATTTGGATGGAAAGACAGAAGAATATCACTCCTATCCTTTTAGCAGGACCTGACAGAGCTTAGGAAATGTTTCAGCACTCTAACCACAGAAACCACTCTGTTTTGTAAAAGTATTGCCTTGTGTTCATGTTTAGACTGCCATTTATCTAGATGAAATTAAATAAAAGCAGGAGAGATTGGGGACCATTTCAAGAGGGCTTCTTACAAAAAAAAAAAAGAAAGAAGTGTTCTCTAATTAATTGATATTTATGCTATGGTTTCTCTCTGTGCTGGGAGAAAACAGGGATCACACCAATGAGACATTATGGAGAAATAAAAAGAGGTAATTTGGTAGAAGATATTGAATCATTCTGGACATCTGAACCTGTTCAGCAAATCGCATGAGCTACTTTAGAGGGCAGTAAATGAATTATAATAATTCTTACATTTCTAAAAGCTTTCTGGCTTATTTTTTAAAAATACTTTGGAAAAGCAAGTAAGCCTCTTGCTTTCCCCCTATGTTCTTTCTCCATTATGGAAATATGAAGTCTAATATCTATACATTATGTCAGAATGCTATTATTTCTTTGACACAATAAGAGCTACAATAATTTCTTTTAATGATGTCACTTAAAGCAAAATTTAAATATAATTATACTTTATGATGGTTCTAATTAACATGTCAAATAGCTGTAAAGCTGAGAGTTTAAAAGTCCAAAGCTGTATTATGATGATGGTCTGTCATGTTACTCTTGTGCCTAGGGGTCTTGGACTATGATCAGTGTCCTGCTGAGCTAGTTGATGTATGGAGCTGTATTTAACAGCAATGGAGAGGGAGAAACACGCACTTACATTTGTGGTTAATGGAGAACAGAAAGGGGAGGAATAGATAACTAGCAATACTATAAATAATATTTGAAAATACTTTCTAAAATCCATGTGATAATATTAATTGGCTTTTTCAAGGATGTTTGGTATAGTGATACCCATTATATAGAATCTTTAGAAGATAAGCATTAGAAAGTCCGATAACTGTTACAAAGTCTTTGATTTTACCATGAATCAATAGCCCAGCCAAGGCAAGGAGCATATAGAAAGAGAAAGAAACAAATTTAAATTTGCTCCCCATCACACATACAAAAATAATGATTTATTTTCAATACTTGCACATAGAAAATTGAAGCATTTATAGACTGTACTTTGGCAGAAATATCTTAGTTAAAGAAAAATAGTGGTTACCTGCTCATTTCATTGTCTGGGTTCTGATTTTTGGTGAGTAACATCAAGAACCCTGTTATATCTTCTTATTGTTCCTTATTTTTCAACAGGAATTTAAAGCTGCAATTCTTCAGTAATTTTGTTTTTGAAGGAAACACTGAATAATATTAGCAATGTTTTTCCTTGCTGCAGGAAAGTCTTCAAAAATCATGCCATTTTGGAAGACTATTCACAGCTCAGGACTCATTCTGTGTAAAATTCACTGGGGGGGGGGCAAGAAAACAGCATTTTATACACATGATACAGCATTTTCTGTGCAACCCCCTCCCCCACAAATACTGTTTTATTGTGGGACAAAATGATTAATTAATAAATAAATATCCTACCTTTCTCCCCATATGCCAGTCCAGCAGTTCAGGACCAATCCCACCAATCCCAGCCCAAAGGGCCTTTAATGCAGTCCAAAAAGACTGGCTGTTTGCAGCAGAGTTTCCTGGAAACTCCACTGAAACACTAGCAGACAGCACAAGCCCTTACCTGCTGTCACTGTCACATCTGCTTCAAAGTCCACTGCTGCAGCTGGTGACACTGGAAGGGGATGCCTGGCTATGAAGATGTAGTCAGACACCCCATTTCCACTCTCACAGGACATGATGGAGACCTTCAGAGTGGATGCAGCAGCAGCAACAGCAAATAAGACATGTGCAGTGATGTTATCTCCATTAAACAGTGGTAGTGTGTGTGTGAACACCCACCCATTGCCATGCTGGCCTGGAGACTGAACCAAGTCAGAACCACAGGCAGAATACCACATGGTTGGCCTGCAGTTTCCTACCCATCTGTTTAGGTCCTCAGTCCCAAAGCTCTCTGTTCTAGTTATGGAGGCTTCCAAGGATTTAGCATTCATAGCTGCAAGTGACAGTTCTATGGAACATCTCCTGGATACAGATTTGCCAAAGCAAACTATAATCACAGAACAAAAAGATTCCAGAGAGGCACAAGAAAATCCCAGAAAATTGTATGAAGTTATAAACACCTTAAATTATGAGCATTGGCAGACATATATAATCTTAGGATACAAAGATAACTAAAACATTTTGAAATTTTAAACCAATCAAAACAGCAATTCATGGAATTAAAGGCCAGCTGCCGGCTGGAAGCATGAAAGAGATGGAACCAGCATAACCTCCTTGAGTGGGGAGTTCCACAGAGAGGGTACTGATACAGAGAAAGTGTTTTTACATGTACATAAAGACTGACTTTATGAAGTGTTGGAACACACAACAGGACCTCATCTGAAGATCTCAGATTTCTGGTAGGCCCATACGGGGGGAGATGGTCTTTCAAATAACCTGACACCAAGCCATTAAGGACTTTGTAATCCAAAATCACCACCTTGAACTGAGCTAGGAAGCAGATTGGAAGTCATAGCAGTTCTTGAAAGACAGGTGTTATATGCTCTCTGAAATGCACAAGTGACACCTGTCTGGCTGCTACATTTTGCACTAGCTGCCGAACACCTTTCAATGACAGCCCCATGGGGAGTACATTTTAGTAGTCTAATTAGGAGTAACTATGGCGGGTTACAAACGGCCCTCAAGGGGCCGTTTTCCCGCCGCCGCCATTCGCTGCGTAGGGAAGCCCCAGCTGCCAGACCGCGAGGCTTCCCCGCGCAGCAAAAAAGGAGCGGCGAAATGCCGCTCCTTTTTGGAACGCGGAAGTGCCGCCGCGAGGGGTGGAGTGCGTCCTCACGACGTCACTTCCGCTGCGACACGTCTGGACGCACAGCGTCCAATACGTCAACATGGCGGCGCCCATGTGGATGGGCACCACAAAAAAGTACGCGCTCCGCTCGTCCTGGGAGGAAGGGCCATCAGGAAGGTAAGAACCTTCCTAACCCTAATACGGCCCTTCCTAACCCTAGTACGCGCGGAGCGCGTACTTTATGGCGGTTTGTAACCCACCTTTGGAATGGACCATTGTAACCTGATCTGTCTTTCCAAAGAAAGGGTGTAGCTGGCACACTAGCCAAAAACTGGGCAAAGGAGCTCTCACCACTGTAGTAATCTGGCCTTCTAGGAGCACTGGTGGGTCCAAGAGCACATCTGAGCTAAGAATCCGATCTTTCAAAGAGAGTGCAAACTCCATCCAGAACAGACTGGGCTTTCAACCCTAGGTTGGTTTTCCTACTGACCATCAGCACATCCATTTTGTTTGGATTGAACCCCAATTTATTCACCCTCATCCAGTCAATGATTCAGGCTTTTCAAGCCTCCTTGGCATCAGTTGTAAAGGAGAGATAAAGCTGGGTATTGTCAGCATACTGGTTATACACAACCACAAATCTCCAGGTGCTCTCTCCCAGTGGCTTCACATAGCTGTTAGAAAGCATAGGGGACAATACTGACCCTTGTGGAACTCCACAGGCGAATGATGAAAAGGTTGGACAATAGTCCCTCAGCACTAGCTTCTGGGGACATTCAGCCTGTAAAGACTGGAACAGTTGCAAGGCAATTCCCATATTGGCCAAATGACACAGAAAGGTACCATGGTCAATGGCATCAAATGCTGCTGGAAGATCCAGGAGAACCAACAAGGGTACACGCCCCCATCCAACTCCTGGTATAGAACACCCACCAAGTTGATCAAGATTTTTTTGTCCAATAACCAGACCTGAACTCAGATTGGAATTGATCCCAGTAATCTTTTTCTTCCAAGAAAGTGTGGAGTCATGTTGTCACATTTTACCCTTAAGACCTAGATATCTAGGGATGAGGAGGGATTACAATTAACATTTCTTCTTTTAGAGAAGTTGAAACATAGCTCTTTCAAGGAATCATTTATAGCCTTCACCACCCAATTGTCCAGTCTTCCTCTGCAGCTTAAATTAGCCAGGATGGACATGGGTCTAACAGAAAAGTGTTTGGCCTTACCACTCCAAGAATCTTTTGTGTAATATTTATGAGTCTCCTTCACCTTTTGCTGGACCCAATGAGTTCATTGGTGTCTTTATTCCAAGATCAGGATGTTATGTTGTAAGCTGTTAAGGGAAGAGAGAACTGTGTCTGGAGTGCCAGAACTCAAAAGCTGCCTTGGACACATTGAATTAGCTTTTCTCTTCTTTGCATCCTAGTCAAAATCAGCTTGGAACTGAATGTTGTGAATCAGTCTTGCTGTGAAAGGTGGGCTAAGATAATAGGTTTTTAGTTTAAATTATAAATGACATTTGTGGATTCCAGTGCAAACCTTTAAGTGATGGCTCTGTTAATTACAGCATTGAAGATCTGCCATTTGCTTTCTGTGCTGAACTGACTTGACCACAGCTTTGATCTGTGACTTTATTAGGCTTGCCTTTCAGGACTGTGCAAGTGAGAACTCATTACTGAACGTCACTTCATTGATTCAAATATTAGATTTTCAATGCCAGTGATTGATTCCTGAGGCTCTGAAGACCTCCTTACCAATCAAGCTTGCCTAAAATCAAAGAGAGTGCTTTTATATGTGTGTGAATGTGGGCCTGTAGCAAAAAAGTGGGATAGATGTAATAATCAGAATTCCTTTGATTAAGAGACTTATATGTGAAGGTCATCAGATACAGTGGAATACGAGACACCTATAGCTTTCACAGCAATGCAGAAGAAGCATAAGCAGTGTCTCATTCTAGACTCTATAAGCTAAAGTGTTATACGGGTGACAAAAGTTTCAGCTGCCAAGTTTCCTTCTTCTAACATCAACCGAATGTGTACCTCTATCTCTCATTGTATGGTCCACACCATTGTGCAATATAGGAGCTGATTAAGTACAGAACCCTAGGAAAGTCTACTGATAAATCAGCCCTACTGACACCAGTGCAGATTAGTCCAAAATCCTGTGGTAGCTCTACCACCAGGTTAAAATTTGCTCCTTCCTCCTTTCCACACACAGTTCACCTAGGCTGCTGCTGCCCATGGCCATTTAGTGGACAGAGGAGGGGGTCAGCCAGGCAGTGTCTGGCTAATGTTTTTGCAGTCAGATAAAGACTGCATCTGCTCAGACCATGAGAGGAAGCCTGAGAGATCCAGGAAGATGACTCCTTCTTTATGTGCTTGTTACAGAAAGACAGGTACCTAGCTAATTCCTTGCTATCACTTGGCTAGTAAATGGATGTGAGGGAGCACTCAGTCATCATACGGATACATGCAGCAGACAGGGGATTATTACAGATGGAGGTGCTGAGCATTCAAACCCCAACAATGGCAAAAGACATATAGAGCCATAATACACTGGTGCATGACTCCAATAGGATTTCAGTCCTAGCTAATGGAATGGGCCCCTAATACACTAAGAATGTAAATAATGTAAACATTTCACAAAATTATCAGTAACAGTCCATGTCAAAATATTTGTTTTTTGCTTATGAGAAAGTGAATTGCTATTAATTTTTGTTTGGTTTTGCCTTTCCCCCCACAAATTGAAAATAATTCTAATAGTTTCTATGGCGGGTTATAAACCGCCACTTGGGACGTCTGCAGGACGTCCCATTTTAAAAAAGGGGCATCTCTTCTAGACACCCCTGGCTCTAATACGGACTCTGTCCGTACAATATGGCGCCGGCCATTCCACACGGCCGGCGCCATCTTTACATATCGGACGCTGTGTGTCCGAACGTGTCGCGGCGCTAATGACGTCGCGAGTGCGCCAGTGGCGCCTCGCGACGTCATTAGGGCGCCGCAGAAAGAAGCTCCATTTTGGAGCTTCTTTTTTTCTCCGTAAGGGAGCCGCGCAGTGTGGCTGTGACAGCTCCCTTACGGAGCAAACGGCGGCGGCGGCAGACCGCCTCAAAGCGGCAGTCTATAACCCGCCTATATACACATTTAAAATTTAAATGGGATAGGTGGATTTTGTGTGTGTGTATGTGTGTGTGTGCTTGTGATTGTTTTTGAACTGTGATTGGTTGAATACATGAGTGAAGAATCTATAGATATGGAGGGCCAACTGTATTTACTAAACCTTTATTCAGTAATCCTACAATTTATGGTAATGCTTCAAATTGCTGGAATACTTCATCCACAATTTCTGGAATACCACATGCACAATAGTTATAAACCTGACTTTTTGTTAGACAAACAAATCACTAAGTCAAATTAGGCAAAGAAACCACTAGAACTGCTGATAGTTAATTTTTGTTTATATCATAAAGGTGGGCTCAAGATGTGGCTGCCTGAAGCAAAAACCAAATGATGTCCATTTCCTGATTGATATTTAAATATTTCATCAATACTGCTGATGAAACAGCATCTTGTTCCACACCTAAAGACAACAGGCTAACTTAGGTGATGCAGGGCAAGCCACAAACTTCTCCAGGTGTATCTATGGGGTGGGGAACATTGCAGTAACTTAAACATCCAGTTTTTAATTTAGAAATACAGGTGCGGTACATACTGCCCTGAAAGGGAGGGCTGGAGGTGTCCATTTAAACTCTGGAAGGACGCCGCAGCAGCCAAACCGTGCGGCATTCCTCTACAGTAAAAAGAGCCCGGAACAACCGGGTTCTTTTTAAGGTGCCCAACACACATCATGAGTGTGCCATTGGCACACTGGTAATGTAAGCGACATGCAGAGACTTCTGTATGCTGCACTTCGCTTACGTCATCATGGCAGCGCCCATGTGGATGGGATGCTGCCATGATGCCGCCGTCATTACACACTAGGGTTTGGGTGTGTGCGGTTATGGCACACTCCTGAATGCTAGTATCGGTGGCGGCACGCCGCTTTCAGCCCGTCTCTACCGGGCCATTGTTTAGGCATACAAAGAAAAGGACAGTCAAAGTTACCAAGAGAATGCAAACAAAGTAAATATATGAGTTCTAAGTGTGATTCCCTTTGGTTTGTCACTTTCTGCAGTGTTGCAAATTGGGGATTAAAGAACATTTCATTGGGGGCAGAATTATTTAGAGGCAGTGACCTTAATTTGCTCCCCCTCCCATAGCTACAGCCTTGTCTATCTCCTCTAACCTCTTGTTGCATGTGGTGAATGCTTCATCCTGCCTAATGATATAGCTGCTCCACATCATGTCCTTAATTCAGTGTTCTTTGATAATAGTCATGGCTGCAAATGATTCACTACTGGCAACATTAAGTCTACATATTGATGCCCAACTCTCAAATAATGAGATCAGATATGATCAGATTGAACTAGCAAGGTTCACTTTATTGACTTATAACTTATTTAAGTGATTGGATTTGGGGATGAGCTGAAAGGGATGCAACCTGATGCAGGTCCAGTTAAGTCCCATATGTCAACCTGTGACTATCCCCCCAGCTTCCCTTGAGTGAAATAACTGACTCCAAGGACAAATCAATAACTATTGCTTGCTTGCTTGCTACCTGGACAGCTGTTGATTGGAAGGAACACCAAGCCCCCCCCCCCCACCAATTCACAGAACTTTATAACAGATAGTAAATCTTTATGTCAACCCCAAGGTCAGGCTCCTTCTCCATCCTCTGGTCCCATGACCTGTAAAGCATCTCTAGAGCCCAACCCTTCACCAAAAGGGTGTCAAGGTATACATCAATCTCTTATATTTTCCGTCTGTACCTGTCAGTTGACATCATATTTAATGAAACTACCCATAGCCAATTGTCCAAGTCCCATCAGATACAGTGTGAGGTAGGCATGAAACCTCTTGTGATGAGGAAAATTCCTACCTGGCTCCAAAGCAACCAGCACTGCTCCCACTGCCCTGAGGGCAGGTGGGTGGGCCATGTCGAGCCAAATTCAAAGGGGACGTGTGAAGAGGCAGCCAAAATGCATAAACATTCTGCCCCTCTCATGTGATATTAGCTTGGTCCCAAGAACCAAGTGCAATGCATTCTGGTCTCACTTCATGAAGGCCCACATATCATCCTCTTCTCTGCATTGTCTTCAGCCATGTTAGTCAGAGAGTGAACTCTAGAAGTACAATTATGTCAGCTCTTTTCAAGAAGAGAAGCCTACAGAGAAGATTTGCATTTGTATTTCTTCTGGATGCTGGGAACAACAGCATTTTAGGTTTTGGCAGTTGTAGACCGGAAGAAAGTGCCGGCCTGTGGGTGGAGTCAGGGTGCAGCATCCTTATGCTGGAGATCCTAACTCTACCCCCATGATGCCATTTTGGCATGTGCCAGTCCACATCGTGTATGCCATCACGAGGCACCTCTGGCGCTGCATGCACATGATGAAGTGCCAAAGGGGCATCATAAAGCCATGCTGCCATGGCTATGGCACCCTTTGGAGGATGCAAAAATGAGCTGCTTTTTGTGGCCCCTTTTTGCACTTTCCAGAGACCAGATCAGGGCCATGGCATGAGGTTGCCACAGCCCCAGTCTGTCCAGGAAAGGGGCGGCTGCATGCCATCTTTTAGGGGCAATCTGTATAGCCACTTAGTCTTCAAATTCTGCTACTTTAGCCTGTGGCTCTTTCATTCAATTACTCAGTTTTTTCAGAGCAAATCGTGTTGACAGTTCATGGATTTGTTTTTACTCCTTTGCCAAAAACACAAAACAAAACATCAGAGACCAAAAAGTTTCATTTCAGACAGTTTCAATCAGGTGCTCCTAATCACTGTGGGTTTCCAATCTCCTCTGCTTGGGAGTTGCTTTCAGGGGATGATTCCCTTCCTTCTTTATTGTATAGCTACATAGATAATTGTGTCCTCTCATCTCTGATATTTTGTGTTAGTCATTTTAATCTGCTTTCTGTAGATAGCACATGTTTGCAAGGTATATGACTGATTTCAAGAGGTGGTACATAAAAGTATTGGCAAACTCGTAGCTAACAATATTAATAGCATGGTGTGCTTTATAATAGACAAGATCTTTCAAAAAGTAATGCAAGCCTTTTAGTTCAATAAAAGGAAACAGTTTATTTTAGTTAAGTATAACACATTAAAGTGACTTCATTTTCTTTGCCAGTATCCTTGCTGCTTATGACCCACATTGATTTCATTTTCTTTTTTTCTTCCTTTCTTCCAAGATCCTTTTGTGCTAAGAGCATCATTAAGAATGAAAGGCAATTTTGATCACAACCAATGGGTTTTCTGTAAGAAAGAGGCAACTTGTTTTGCCAAAGCTTAAAAGCCACTGAAATACTGTAAGCTTGACCCAAACTCAAATATGTTTTTGCCTTTTCTACATTACACACAGAGACAAACAGACACACACACACACACAACACATTTGAAAGGAAAGAAACGCAATGTGAGAAAACAAAAGAAGCACAGTAAACTACAGGCAACATTATTGTTTGTCATTATCACTATTTTATTATTGGAAAAGGTAAATGCATAAAACACATCAGAGAACAATAAAAATGCAGGTCAGAATTGCATAGGAAAATACATTTGTATTTGTTTCTGTTTTTCCTTCATTAGTATTTGAAACAAAATGTATTTCTAATATTAGACATCTAAATATAATGTGTAATTTAGCTCTGGAACAAATTTTCAGTGCTACAAGTTATTTATCAAAGTTGTATGGAAACGAGACTTTGTCTTTGAGAATGTGTTGAGATTTTCTTCCTATTCTATCAAATTAAGTAAGAACACAAGGTTTCACATCTGGGGTTACAAGAAAGATATTCTGGGACAGATTCATAGCAGTTTTCAAATGTCTTCTAGTGCAATCTTTTACATGTCTAGCAGTAAGTGAGTGGAGGTCTCAGTATCTTGATCTTTTTCTTTCAGAGACTGACCTCTTATGAATTAATAATGCTTCCCTATCTGTGTTGAGATTCCCCAAAGCTAATATAAATCAATCTCTCCTTGTTTCACCTGATTCAAATAAACAGCTAAATTCATATACATTTTTATATTATGGAAATTTATGGTGGACCAGGATTCTCAAAATATATACATAAACACAAAGGGCTCTGAAAAGTACAAAAATAGTTTTATGGATTAATGTAGCTAAATTAAATTATTTTGTCCAGCATGTTTTAGGAACTTTACAACTTTAACTTTGAGATGACCCATATGGTAAATCATTAGTGCATCTAATTCCCTTCTAATGGCCTATTATTTCAGAAAAGAAAATTGAAGGAGATGATACAAAGTAGAGATGAGAAGGAAGTTTTACATTTTCCCAGATCACCACATCTCCACTTTAAATCATGTGCTCCAAGCCACTTCAGTCCCTCACAGAACTTTGCATGTGTTCAAGTACAGCTGAAACAAGTGTTTGCAATTCCATTTCATGGGACAAGGTATCTTAGGAGAACAAAGTGAGTAAGGGTTTTTCGCCTACCTCACACTGTTGTTTGAGGACTTGGAAAATTGGCTTAGGTATGGACTCAAATAGGTGGTCACTGGCTGTTGATGAGGGGAAAATCAGCTGTCAGGTGAACACCTATGACACCCGCTTGGGGTGAAGGTTAGGCCTCTTAAACTATCTCTTTAGGTCTTGTGACTAAGGAGAGAGGTAAAGAGACCTTACTTAGGGTTGACCTGGGATATAACCCTCAGTCAAGTCCTGTGAGTTGAGGGAGGAAATCTCAGGCTGGCATTCCAGATGTGAGCTGGCCGGGGAGCACCCAGTCATGGGTTTTCCATGGAGCTCAGGTGTTTCGCCCAGGGGAAGCTGAGGAGGCAGTCTGAGGAATGGAATGGAAAAAGTTAAAGGGGATATGGGAAACAAATCATGACAATGTGTGTGTGTGTGTGTGTGTGTGTGTGTGTGTGTGTGTGTGTGTTGGTATTAGAGGAGAGAGCCAGCATGGTGTAGTGGTTTGAGTGTGCAACTCCAACTCTGCAGGGTTCAAATCCCTGCTTGGCCATGGAAATCCACTGGCTGACCTTGGGCAAGTTACATTCTGTCAGCCTCAGAGAAAGGCAAAACCCCTCTGAACAAATCTTGCCAAGAAAATCCCATGGTAGATTTGCCTTAGAGTTGCCATAAATCAGAAATGATATGAAGTCACACAACATATTATTATTATTATTATTATTATTATTATTATTATTATTATTATTATTATTATTATTAACCTTTATTTATAAAGCACTGTAAATGTACACAGCACTGTACATACAATCTTTTTAATTAGACGGTTCCCTGCCCTCATGCTTACAATCTAAAAAGACATGACACAAAAGGAGAAGGGAGTGGTTGGGGGGAAGGGGATGAGGTCCATCAGTTCTTCTCTACCTCCAAGGCCTGGACCAAGGGAGATGGGCTGGAGGGAGAACTTGGCTTCTTGGAGCTAGCCTGCCTTTCTCTCCCTCAAGATGGAGGCTGAAGGGAGGGCTTGTCTTCTTCCAGGCAGGCCTGGTGGAACTAGTCTGCCTTTCTCTCCCTCAAGATGGTGGATGAAGGGAGGGCTTGTCTTCTTCCAGGCAGGCCTGGTGGAACTAGCCTGCCTTTCTCTCCCTCAAGATGGTGGATGAAGGGAGGGCTTGTCTTCTTCAAGGCATATAATAGAGGGGGAAAGGAATATGGATGTAAAAGCCATTTGATTTCAGAGATTGCAATGATACCAAGGCCTCATTACCACTACCTTTTAAACCAGATTGTGGAGCGGTTTGAACCGGTTCAAACAACCCTGGTTCCCACTTAATCCAAATTGCTCAAGTGATTCTGAGAGGGGGGCCATGCGCTAGGCCCATTTAACCCACTTCTTTTTGACGCTGATTTTTTCCGCTTCTTTTTCAATAAATTCAATCCATGCAAGTGTGAACCACATGTGGATTGGAATCGATTCAAATTTCCCCTTCGGCCAGCTGAAATCAAATCATTTTGAATTGATTCATTTGTGAATGGGAACCACAAGTGGATTATTTTGGAGGGGAAAATGTGATTGCGGCAAATGTAACAGGAAAAATGTGATCGGGGCAAATGTACTGGGAACCATGCTCCACTGTTGAATTGATCCATCGATTCAGATTGCACACCAATTTATCTGTAAGTGGAAATGGGGCCTATGTAGGGCAGAATCAAGGCCACAAATGCATTGGTGGTATTTGATTGAGAGGAACACAGAAATATAGTGTTTAAATTTGTTGCATTTTTTTTAATTGTAAAAGGATTTATTGTTTTGGATTGTATTACTCTTTATTATGTTGTCAAAGATTTTTGTCTCCTTGTTTGTAATAAATGTATACATCACTCTGAAATCTGAGTAGCATGAGGAACAGTAACTAAACATTTTGTATTGAATTAATACTGTCAGGCCATCACACCTGCATATACATGAATGCATGTAAATGTACAGAAAAACAAGCAAAGAAAAACGCTATGTGATGCAATAATTCCCATAGAAAAATATGCATTTTGGTTAGAATTTTGTTTTTTTAAAAAATCACAATTACTAGTATAAGATAATGGGAAAGGATTCAGGTGAATACAAATAGGAAATAGTCCAAAAGAAGGTAAGTCTATCCATTTCTAATTTGACTGTGCATCTATACTCACCTCTCACAATCTTAAAATTAGTTCTCTTACATGAAAACCTCTCAAGAAAAGAAGTTACAGTTTTACTGGAAACACTTCACTAGACAGTTTCTAGTAAGTAGATGAACTTTAGTGTCTCATCCAACCATGACTCGTTTGAGCAGTATAATAGTGTATTTTTCTAAAATGCTGACTCCAGTGTTCTGTATAACGGAGAAATATTATCCCTTAGTATGCACTGAACTTTCAGTTCACTTATATTACAGTATCCAACCTTAGCTTCATGACATTGCATATCCTTATACGTGTAACTCCATGTGATCATAAAAACACGGCAAGGACTAGCTCTGATTTTGTAACAGCGTTAAGGCTGATATCTATATCCAATAGCGGCTGGGAAAAAGGAAGACAGAAATCTCTGATCTTTATTCTTTCTTCATTAGAATGCATTGTTTAAAAAAAAATCACATAACTATGCAACATTGAACTGAATATATTGATGTAACTGCACAAGAGGGCAAAGAGAAATATCCAACTAAGCATCAATGCCACAGGATTTGTGGGAAACATATGAAATGTATGTTCAGATGTGGGAGCACTGAGCTCATTAGCAGTTTTAGACTACTAATGGTTTTGCTATAATTTATCAAAGGGACTCCCAACTTGCCACAGCAAAATAATCTATTGAGTTGGCTCTATAAGCAGCAATTCCTGGAAGAGGCCAGATGCACACCACTTGACTTCTTCTCCATATTATTGCTCAACACTTGTTGTTTCACAGTTGTATATAGGGTTGGGCTGATAAGCACTATAGCAAAGAAACATGTCCTTATAGCCCTGCTTGCTTATTTTAAAAAGGTTAGGGTTGTGTATTCAATCAATGCACAAAAAGTGATAGCAGTGTGATAGCCCTTCCTTCATCTCTTAGCTCATTCATGGGTAATGTTGAGTCTGAAAAAAAGAGTTTTCTTTATAGACTCCTGGAGTTGGAAAAGATCACAAGGGCCATCCAATCCAGCACCTTTCCATGAGGATGACACCATCAGAGCACTCCCGACAGATGGCCACCCAGTCTCTGCTTGAAAATCTCCAAAGAAGGAGATTCCACCACTCTCCAAGGCAGCATGTTCAACTGTCAAACAGCTCTTATTGTCAGGATGTTCTTCCTAATGTTAAGATGGAATCTCTTTTCCTGGAGATTGAATCTATTTTTACATGTCCATATTGAGGATGGACCAAACTTGGTTTCTTCTGATCCAGAGTGGTCTCTGGAGCAGAAGAAAACTTGGTCCATCCTGAACATGCCATCCCTTCAAACACTTAAACATGGCTATAATGTCACCTCTTAACATTTAAGCATAGAGACTCTCCAATTAATTGAAAAACCACATGAATTGAAAACCCAGTCATGTATGAAGTGTCTATATACCAACTTGTTGATCTCCACTTCAGTAGGCCCATGGAAGTGAAGATGTGGTGGACACTCCCTTCCTTCACATATTCAGTCACCATGCTTTGTAGATGAGTGAAAGGTGTTTTTGTCTGACCTGACTCTTTCACCATTGAGATTTACAGCACAAGCTCTAGTACTGTGAGAGAAATCCAAAGACTTCCTCTTACTCATTTTCTGTTGACTAGCCATTTCTATGTTCCTTCACCATCATGTCTCTCCTTAACCCAGCCTAATGGTAACATTTCTTCATAAAGAAGATGTTCCTGTCCTTGATGTTCAAAGTCTCTTTCCTACACTTTTTTCCAGCAGCATAATATCATGTTTAAGATGCTGTGAAAAACAGACTTTTCACACTACATAATTGTAGTAATTGTACTTCTAGTTTAATGGTCATGTTCTATTGATTCCTGGGATTTGTTGTTTGGAAAGATATGAGACCTCTGGCTGAAAAATTCTAAATTCTAAATATTGCTCGATAAACTGTAAATCCTAAGGTTCCATAGGCTGGAATTATGGCAGTTACACTGGAAACATATTGATATACTGGGTTGTATGAAAAGATATTATTTTAAATGTGATCCACTCACTTGCACATACACAAACACACACACATCAGGTAAAGTGGATTTCAAAATGGTCTTATTTTTATTTAAGTCAAATTAATGTGCAGCATGGAAAGCAGAGATAAAAAGTAACTCCAAGTAACATGAGCCCCAGGGTACCTCAGCTGAAAAGACAATACTCCATGCCATTATTTCTCAACCAGATTTTTAAATTGGGTACATCGAGGGAAAGGTGTCTTGGCCTTTCTTCCATAATAGGGCCCACTATTCCTTTGTTTCTTCAACCTATCACTTATTCAAGGATATCTCCACCCACCCACCAACAAAATACCTCTCACTGGAAAACAGTAAGGACTGTAAGCTGAACAAATCCTTTATCATGAAATGCTTCAGTAGAAACCTGAAGTAGAAAGAGAATGTGACTCAAGATAAACATATACAAATAAGGGGGGGGGGGAGAGGAATTAGAAGGATAGTTTTGTTTTGTTTTTGTGTAAGTTATGTTAAGTTAGTTATCATATGTTAAGATACCAATCATCATTTTTCCACATATTAAGTATCATTTATCTTGTATGTTATTTTGTCTGTCCTGTTTTGATGTTGAACAAGTTATGTTATGTTAGTCATTATATATGAAGACATCAATTGCTATTTTTTATCAAATGACTATGTATTATTTGTTTTTATGTTATTCTATTTGTTATAAATAATAATAATAATAATAATAGTAATAATATCAAATGCTTCAGTAGTGTCACCAGGGAAGCCTGAATTTGCCTACTCACCTTAAATAAAAGGCAAATGAGGCAATGTCCAAGTTATATAGCAACACAATGAATCATAAGTCAGTTATTCAAAATCAAATGAAATATAACAACAAAATGAAAAATAATAGTGATCCAAAGGGCCAAATTATAGCAATAGCAAGAACATTTCTACACTTCTTATCAATGAACTAGCACTCTCTAAGCAGTTTAAAATATGTAAGTTAATTGCCCCCAACATGTCAGGGATGATGGGAGTTGTAGCTCTTCACCTCTGGCTCAAACTCACCACCTTGTTACGCACCGGCGCTGACCAGTTTTGGCCAGTGGTTAAAGCTTTGCTCTAAAGCAGCAGAGTTACAGAGAATAGGCTGAAGACCCTGACAAACTCTCCAAGCCTTCTCACTCTTGTTTCCACAGAAGTCTTCACACTTCTTCAGGATCCAGCTGGCTCTTGTAGCTTCACCCAAGACACCAGACAACTCAGTAGTCTTATATAAAAGATCTACTTTATTCTACTATATACAGCTCCAAAACTATCCAACAATACTCCAATACAACTACTACCCACAAAATACATTGGGATTCATAGCCATTATTATAGTCATTGGAAAAACACCACCCACTCTTGTCAGTTTCCACCCAGTGGGCGTGTATAACCATTCTCATTGGTTCTCTTGGTTCATCCCATAATTAATGATTTCATCATTTCACCTTGTCCACTTTAACAATTCTCAGGTGTGTTCAATTATCCACTTTGCATTTCTGTCCTTGGCATTTAGGACTTGTTAATTACATTACCTATTACACCTGTGTGGCTCCTAATTGCTTCTGCTGAGTCATCCTGACTCTCACATACAAGTTTTATTTCTTTGACTGTATATCCCATGTTGCATTTTCCTTAACAGGATACTAATTGCATTCTGGGCACAATACTAGGTGTTGGTTATTACCTTTAATCCCTACATGACTTGGGTCCGAGTTACTTACGGGAACGCATCTCCCTATACAATCCGCCCCACACTCTTAGAACAAATGGGAAGAAATTGTTAGAGATACCAGCCTCTAAATATGTTTCTACTTCCCAAAAAGCATTTAGTATAGATGCCCCCACACTATGGAATGGACTCCCAGAGGAGATCCGCCTTGCTACATCCCGGGTAACCTTCAGGAAGGCGGTTAAGACAGAGCTTTTTCGATGTGCATACCCACCTGACCTTCTATGACTGTTTCTGTATGGAACGAGAGCATCTGTCTCCATGATTGTTGATTTTATATTTTAACTGTGGTTTTAACTTGTGTGATAATAATATTGTAATGTTTTAATTGTATTTTTTAAACTCTGTTGTGATCCCACCTCGATCCAATTGGAAGAGGCGGGAAGATATAAATAAACTC
>NC_056522.1:301961844-301993243 GCF_019175285.1 Sceloporus undulatus | reverse complement strand
TATTATTATTATTATTATTATTATTATTATTATTATTATTATTATTATTATTATTTTTAATGACCTATGGAAGGATGCAAGGCTCAGTGGACCTTGGAGCCCTGCCTGGAATTGGGTTCACAACCTTGTGGCTGCAGTATTGGCATTTAACCTCTGCTCCACCAGGGCTCCCTGATTAAAAATTAAATTATTAAAACCCATGAAGCAGACAATAAAGGCAACAAAATATTAATTCTTAGCTCCAGATATGGTAGCTAGCTGTACCCATGCTGAAATAAAATAAAACAAATAAATCTAGAAAATTGTTTGAATAATCTAAGGTACTCCCATTCCATGTACAGAACCTGACCAGACTGACAGTTGAAACTTAATTCAACATTGTTAGAAGGCTTGCAAAGGCCAATATGAAGCCTCACTGTCCTTCTGTGTACAGAACCTGACCAAACTGGCAGTCAAATCTCAAATTGGTGACAGGAACATTCTGCACAAAATCTGTAGGCAGCAAACTATCTTAAAAGGCACATGCCATGTATGTGGGGCACACAACTCTTTCCCCTATCACTCCTTGCCTTCCTTACCCCAGCATCCTGCATCTTGAAGCAGATGGTGCACTCATATGTTAGGGAACAGTCATAATTTTTTTTTTGAACTGTGGTGAATTTTTAAAAAGCAGAGTACAGACTTTAATGCAAAAAATGGGGAAAAGTTTCCACTAGAAGCTCAACATAACTAGTCTTCACTGGGAACCTTTGTAGTGGCAGGGCTCATTCTTGCACCTGTGGAGGTGATATTTTTATGAAAATATTTCAAGATGTTTGGATCAGGGGAAAAACCCTACACATCTATGATTTTCAGTCATATATTCTCTTCCCCACTTGCTTTCAAGCCAACTGCACAAAGACAATCCTTGCTCATTCCCATGTTTGACTGGTTCAGAATAGCCTTTACTACCTGAAAGTGTTTAACAATATTTGAAGGTGGAAATCCAAGGTTGTAACCATGGCCTTATAATGGAATAAAACAAATTAGGGTCAAATGAAGACAAAATACAGCTGTAAGATTTTTTTTCCACAGTTCACCAGGTGGCATGCTTTTCTCTGATTTAGTGCTATTCAACAAAAAATCAAGGCTGTTATATGTATCTGTATGTTGATCTTGATTGAGCTCTGCCTGTCTTTCTACAGACTCCATAAAGTACTGTCCCCTAACCTCTTGTGTTTTTTTAAAAAACATCTTAAACAGTACTTATATCTAAAAGCCAAAGTATAGTCTTTGTCCCCATGACAATGTCATAGAAAACCTTTTTTTTAAAATTATTCTTATCTGCTTAATGTTACCTTCTGAAAATAAATTAACCTTTTGAAAATGAATTAACCTATAGGTCTGATTTTCAAAGACCTTTGCAAAACCTGGGCAACAGTCCAATGCAAATTAATCCGGGCACCAATTCTGAGTTGGAAGAACAGTGTCAATCACCTAGAAGATCATATGTCTGCTGTACATTTTCATCTCTTTGTACATGGAAGCAGAGATATCACAGACCTTCATGATTTCTTTCCTTGGGATATGAATTTCACTGCCTTGCAATACTTGCTTCAAATACAGACTGAAAGCTCTAATATTTGAATTCTTCTCTGGCTTACATTTTACAACCTTCTACCCAAAAAGTCCTCAAACATTCTTTGTTTTAGGAACTACTGAGACCCTTTCCTTTAACTCCAATTGTCAGGATGATATGGGTGGAGGAAAGATAAAAGATCAGGGAATAAAGGAATGTGTATGGGAGTGAACTAATAAATCAAATTTGAATTGCCTTGGGAATAAACCTGCTCAGCAATCACCAAGTTCTCTTCAGTTACTTTGGGGTGAAACAGACCACCCCTTTGCACCACTTTCTGGGCAACTTCAGAGCATGCTGTTTTGACACTGCATGCTCTGAAGCTGCCTGGAAGCCAGCTTCACCCTGCCATTTGCTTACATATGGGCCAGCTTCCAGGTGCTCTGGTGGTATGGCATTTAGATGTTGCATGCCGCAGGAAGATTGTAAAGCCACAACAGGGTGGGTAAAGTCACAATGGGTTGGCAAAAAGCCAATACAAAAAGGATTTGCAATTTGCCGCTTTATTTTCTTGATGGCAAAAAGGCAGATTAGGGATGTGGCGTGCGTTTGCCACAGCTCTGATCTGGCTTTCTTGGGGAGGTTTGAAGCTGCCTTGTTGGGCTGGTCTGTTTCACTCCATAATGACCAGAATATACCATTCATGCTGTTACACAAAATGCAAGGGGTGTTATTGGAGTAACAATGCTTATAATTGAGACCTGAGAAATTTTCTGCCAACCAATATGATTTTTAAAATGTTAACATCTACATTGGTTTTCAGAGGTGGCACCCATGGTCAATATTCAAACAGGAGAATTTAGTTAGCTCAAATGAACACTTTGAGAGAGCGTTGGAGAACTTAAAAGCTGGAGTCAGAACTATAAATAATGGTTCTGAAAAACTGAACTCTAGAATGTACATTCCAAATGGTTTATTGTTGAACCAATAATAATCACTCGTTGCAGAAGAACACTCATTCATCCACACATTTCAGAGCTAATTATATAAAGATGGTAGCTAATAGTGATTTAGAAGGTTGAGCGTAGGGCAATACTTTACCAGGTTCAGGCATAGAGCTCTGACTCAGCATGTAGCCTAGGACATGGGTTGGCCTGCATGTGCTGAGGAGTCAAGGAAGAAAAGAACAGAGTGGCTGTCTGAACTCAACTGAGAACAAATTGGGACTGCCTAATTGGGCACCTTTGTAGGGCAAAATCTATTGCGGGACAATTATGTTACTTGAATGGATTTTCCAGGTGGAAGAATGAGCAAGGGGGTTGAGAATTGCCTGGCCATCCATGCAGATGTTCCCTAATAAAGGTAAATCTCTCTTGAAGGGAGATACTCTTGAGCTTCTGTTTACTTGCAAACACAGATATCACACACATAATTTTTCCCACCACAGAGGCACTTGTGCAGATTTTGATCATCATCATTCTTCTGGGCTATGGGCTAAGCACTCCCATGCTGAACCTGTTAGAAAAATCTGTTTTGGGTGATGTCTCTTGCCCCGTGGTTCCAAACTGCTACCAACTGGATGCAGATGCAGTCTTCTCTGGAACTCAGGATCAAAGCAAACTCCAACACAGGAAAAGCTTGGTGGAACAATGCCTAGTGAAACAGCTGCTTAATTAAAGAAACAGACTTCAGCAGACTTCACTCAATGAGGGCTTTTATTGCTTGTTTCTATTTACACTAGCTAACAGCTACAACACATCTTTCTCTTTCAGAGTTCATGCTCACAGAAAAAAACTTGAACATGAGATCAGTCTTTGTTTTTCCAAAAGAATAAACATTCCCACCGAGTCATCACATAGGACAGCCTCTTTCCCACCAGTTGCCATGCAACATAGGAACCAATCATAGTACCAACAGAAAACATAACTTGTTTACATTTTGTCTCATTCGTTGTCCTTGAACACTTTGTTTTCAAGCCTTCAGTCTGCAACCAGTTTTAAACTGTAACAACTATTGTCACATCTGAACATTTTAAATACAAATACAAATATACATTAACAGAGCCTACAGGTACTGTTTATATAGTCAAGTGGCTTCCACCACACCAGGGTGCCCTCTGGGCTCTGAGCCTTGTGACAGTCCTTTCAATGTTAATTTTATATCAAATAGAGGGACCCTGCATGGAGGGTTTTTCTTAGGGTCACAGTGCGTATAATTGAGACCTGAGAAATTTTCTGCAAACCAATATGATTTTTAAAATTTTAACATATACATTAGTTTTCAGTAGTTTATGGATCCAGCCAGAAATACAGGAACAAGCAAACCTGTTTAATCTGGATAGCTCTTTCTCTTCAGATCTTTGACATTTAAATTATATTCGGTCTATTATAGATGAGTGCTTTATTACCCACCACTGCCATTACATAGCACTAATGGAGAAACATAAGGGTGGGAGTACAACTTCCTCAGCCCTTTCAATGTGTATGTAAGGAAACAAGATCATGAGACCCAGAAAAATATGCTGTCCAATGCATTCACTGCTTCTTATTTCTTCTATAATGTACCTGTTTGAGAATGTGATTCTACTCTTGTGCAATACACTGCCAATTAGCATGCCATAACTTTAGAAGAGCCCCAGAGATATACACATTGTATGTGGCTTTTGGTTCAGTGGCTTTTAGAGCTGCTGACCATTATTTTCATTATATACTGGATTTTAGTGTTCTTCTATGTTGGGAATATTGCAGTGTTGTTGCTGCCTTATTTTTGCTAACTTTTATTGAAGAGTAAATATAGAAATAAAAGAAATCAAGAACAATGAACCAAGAACTGAAAGATATGCTATGAGTAATTGCAGACTGTCTGGAAGAGAAAGAGACATTGCTAAAATGGTTATAGGGATCTCTCCAAAAGTGAATCATAAGATCTGCTGGAGATAGTTTCAACTGACTAGGACCTATAGTATAAAATGGACGCCAAACTTCTTAAAAGGTGTTAGGCTTTTATAAAAGGTTGGTCTTCTTAAATTCTTCTTTAGTTTCCCAGTTGTGATTTATCGTTTGTTTATATGTAATACCGGAAGCCTCTTGAAGAGAACATCCAACAAGTATTATATGTATAGTCTTGATGGGCTCCAGAGTCTTTCACTTCTCTGCACCTTTGCTTCTGTACCTTTCTAGTGATGGCAAGACATTTCCTAGTGGAAAAAGTAATCTGCAGCAACAGCAAGCCCCCAAAGCATAAAAACAGAACTTAAAAAATGCGGGTAGAAGCGGGGGGAGCTGCTCTGTAAAGGAAAATGCTCTGGACAAAATTCCTACTGGGAAATTGCAGTCACATAACATATGAGGACAAAGAGTCAATTTCACACTGTCCTATTCATGTTTTTGTGGCTTGCTACAGGCTTCCTCCACAGTTTTGCTTGTTTGTGTGGCAGCAGAGGGCTGTGGGAAATTGTTTTTACTTGAACTTCAATTGAGTGTCTAACATGCTCCAGGAAAAAATAAAAGAGGGGAGGTAAGAGGCCATATTCATTTATTTTTCCTTGTAGGTTTTATCCATTGCTCACATCAACAATACTTTTTTAAAAAATAAATGGACATAGTTTTACAGACATGTTGGCCATTTTTCTAAGGAAGCCATCTTTCATAGGAGCTGCTTACTAGATTTTAATTATCTTTTTGCCTGCCTGACAGGCTACTTCTCCATGCTGTCTGCCACAGCAGAACAAATTGAATTGAATTGGTCAGACTGGTAAAGGATTTTGAAGAGCAGGACACAAATCCTAACATGATTTCATTTAAGGAATTTTCAGGTTATTGCAAAGAATTATTAGCAATCTTTCTCTTAAATATGTGTCAGGATGGTATATTTGGGTTTAGCATTTAATTCTTTATTTGAGCAAAAATGGGTAACACATGAAAAAAACTATTTTGGTTGGTTTAATCAGTTAAAATAGTGCTGTCTTCTTTCATGTTTTTAGATGTTTATCAGGGACATAGTTTGTCAGGAAATTATCTGGTGGTGATACAATTGAATTTGAAGCAAAAGGAGCTCTGCAGTGGGCAGTTTAATTAGTCTGCATATTATCAAATCCTCTAAATGAGTGACCTTTTAAAATATTGAAGGAAAGATAAGAAATTGTAGACCAGAATCCTGTTGGTGGATGATGATGCCATAAGTCAAATGTAAGTTATTTTCCTGTACTTTGGCCATATCAGTGGAAGATATGAAAGACATGACATTAGAATAGACAACAATAATATTTGGCAAGATGGAATGTACTAGGAAAAAAGGAAGACTGCAGATTGATAGACTCAAACAGGGAAGCCACAACCTTGAGTCTAGGCAGGTTTGTTTATCATAGGATGACTTGGAGGATTCCCACTCATGGGGTCACCACAATTTGAAGACAATTTGATGGAAGTTAACAACAACAAGGGATAGCATTAATACAATGTGCTATGAAAGAAAAAATAAACTTATGAGAGACATTGAGACCTATTTACTTTTTCTCACACCTTTAGCTAGGTATGCTGAAAGTAGAATATTAATACAAGAAACTTGACATGTTCTTCATGTCAATAAAAAAGGGGATATTACAACTCACTATTTTTAATGCAGAGATCAGCATTCTGTCAACCAAAATCTCCTCAAATCTCATCTTTTAAGCAGTGCAGTCATCCCAACATAGCAATTTCCATGTTGTCAGAGAATAGAGAGATCAGTGTGGGATGCATCCTGCTAGTTCTCTGTAGCTGGGATGTCATCTCCAGGGCTCTCCTGGAAAATTCTGGATGTCTTTGCAGATGCCTGTAACACTGTGACAGCTGCTGGAAAATTTATGCATATGTCCCTGTTTATTCCCCCACTGACATCACAGAGGAGGCTATGATGCTTATAAAGTGAGTTATGCAGAACATAGCTATGGACACAGAGCTACCTGATAGTTGTGCAACTCCTGATACTAATTCCAGCCTTAATTTCATGTTAATATTATTGAATGGTACTCAGTGGTATCTTTTCCTCAGTGGAACTGTCCAATAAAGTTATCAGCCCCTCCTCGCATCTATCTGTGCCCCCTCAGTACAGCACCAAGGAAGTGGAGGAGGAGAAATGAAGCTGCTACGGGAGGAACAGCTGTCCACCTGGGTAATGATGGATTTAGCACACTGGACCTTACTGCACAGGAACTCCACAGAATGGGCTGAGAATGGAATGGAAGGGGCCTGGAACGAGTGTGGAACAAGTGGGGGATGCATTTTACTGCACACAGAAGTCCCTCACTCATTCTGTTCCCTTCCCTTCCGTTCCCATTCCATTCCAGAGGATACAATTTTTGAGAACTGTTCAGAACAGTTCTCAAAAATTGCCTCCTCTGGAATGGAAGAGAGGGGAATGGAACAAGTCAGGGAATTACTGCACAGGGCTCCTGGGATGAGTGGGGGATGCATTTTACTGCACACAAGGAAGTCCCTCACTTGTTCCATTCGCCTCTCTTCTGTTCCAGAGGAGGCGATTTTTGAGAACTGTTCTGACAGTTTAAAAAATCGTGTCCTCTGTAACAGAATGGGAACAGAAGGGAAAGGAAGGGAACAAGTGGGGGACTTCTGCGTGCAGTAAAATGCATTTCACACTCGTTCCACACTCGTTCCAGGCCCCTTCCATTCTGTTCTCAGCCCATTTTGCAGAGCTCCTGTGTGCTAAGGTCCATTGTGTGCAGTAAAATGTGTCCCGCACTCAATCCATTCCCTTCCTGTCCCCTTTTGGACCATTTTCAGCCCATCCCAGGAGCCCTGTGCAGTAAGGTTCAGTGTTTGTAGAACACAGAACCTTCAGTATATTTAACATTCTCTGTTATATGATTATACCAAAAGCAAAACAGCATTCCTCCGAAGGAGTGTTATGCCTATTAAAATTAAAGGTTACCAAAAATGACAGAAAGAAATACAGTACTGGAAATTAATATTACACATGATCTCAACCACATCATTCTTTTTGCAAAAAGATGGAAGAGAAGAGCATACCAACAATAGAAGAATGGTCAATTAAAATAATGGATTTGTTAGAACTGGGTAGACTTACATGTAAAATAAACAACACATTTTTGAGCACAGTCAAAAAGAATGGCTAACGGTAATCAAATACTGGGGGGAAATGGAAAGATTTGATAGTAGTGCCTGTTCGATGGAAAGGGGGAACTGCAGATGTTTAACACTTTGTTATAGTTAAATACCTTTATAAACACCTTACTCTTATAGTAACAGCTATTTTTTTAAATTTATTTACTTATTATTCTGTACTTGCAGAACCTTGTATAACTTCAAAACATAATGGTATGACACCCAATAGGATGACAAGTAAATACTAACAAAAAATATTGAGTATCATAGGTTCAGAATCAGGGGGAAGCGCTAGTAGATGGAGAATCTAGAAAATAGCAATATTGTATACTGAAAGCTTTTGCTATACTATCTATCAACATTGTTTTATTTGTTGATATTTTGAATAAAAATTATTGCGGGGGGGATTAGAGGCTAGCAATAATCAACCAAAATCTTACTTGCCTGATCTACCACACAGTACAGTTAAAGTTTATATATCTCGGTGTTTTGTCTTTATCCTGCATTTGTTTTTAAAATAAATAAACAAAGTAGAATTCCATGATTTTATGAATTCTATGATTCTATGAAAGACATAGTTACTTGTTCTGAGTGCCGTCATGGGAAGAAAATACAGAAATTATTAAGCAAATATGAACTTTTGACATTATCACCTGTTATCACACCTATCTTTTTTTGACACAAAGGACATGGCACAGCATTTTTTTTTTCTCATGAACATTTTGCTTTCAGCATAAGTGTATAAAGGTATGGGGTGAAAAGAAATAGGTCCCAGTGTCTCTTATGAGTTTTCTTTCATTCTTTTTTTTTTAAATAGCATGCTGTATTAATGTTACCCTACAGGGAAATAATCAAAGAATGTTAATATAATACTGTGGTTCAGGAAAGAAACATGACAGCAGTACATTCATGCAAATTGAATTTAATGAGCTTCTTAGCACTACACGAGTGACTCTTTGAAACACAAGCTATTCAATTTAGATCATTCTGATTGTAATTAAATCATTTTCCATTTATCACAGGGGCAAGTAGAATCTTAATTAATTAGAAACTTGCATTGAAAGGTGATATAATTTCACTCTTGTATATCATGTTCTTGTGGGTCTGAGGACCCTCAGCCTAAGCTCTGATTCTTATTCAGATGAGCAGGACCAGTCATATCTATTGGATCAGCCATCATGACTGAAGCCGGATGTAATGGAGAAAGATTCAGGCTCCACATCATGGCCAGACTTGAACCAGAACCTGTAGGATTCAGGTCACTTGAACCAAGTCCCCTTGAGCTGGGACTTCCAGATTCAGCAGCTATGAATTTTCATGCAGCTCCTGAGAAGAACCTTCATTCCCTAGATCTGCATCATCATCATGTTTTCTAACAGTATATCACAAAATAGCTGGAGAGTAAGAAAAAGAGACTCCATGCCAGGGCCTGACCTTTCAGGCTTTCCATCCCTCAAGGAAAGTAAGATACCATGGAGGTTAATCTGGCTCTGGAAGCCTAAAAGGAATAATTCAAGGCTGAGAATTGGTGCCATCTTGCTTCATCTCACCATGGACCTCTTCTCATCAGTGTTAAAAAAAATTATGTTCCAGTCAGACTAAAAAGGGAAAGGACACAATTAAACAGATTAAAAGGGAATAATTAAAAACATTCCATATGTGAAATTAATATAAAGTTGGAGTTTTATCTACAGAATCATCACACAGTGTGCCCTTAATTCATTCAATTAATCTCAGCACCCAGGTTCACTTGCTTCTTTATTGTATATCATTCACTGCTGCATATATTATCTATCATTTCTGCCAGTTTTATCATCCAGCCATCTATGGATGGCATTTCTTTCTTTCTTTCTTTCTTTCTTTCTTTCTTTGCTTAGAGAATATGAGCAGCTGTTGTCATATATAACATTATCCTCCAGTATTTATTTTCTTCATTTTAAAAAAAATATATGAGTCATATTAAGGATGTAAAATTCAGGTGTCATTGGAAAGGTAATTCCTGTTATTTGTATAATTCCAATATGGATTTAGGACACTTCCACCACATGTGAAGAAATGATCCTACATTTTGGTTATATCTCCAGCATATATTTTCAACTGATTTATATACCTTATATATAATACATGTACGTTTTTCAGTGGTTAAATACATCTGTGAAATAATTTTGTATAGTTCTCTTTTAAGTCCTAACAGAGTGTAAACTTCTGAGTTTTTCCCATGAGTTTTCCCACTGTTCAAGGTTTATAGGGTTTCCACTATTTAGTCCACCATTTAATCATTATGTTGCTCACAACCTCTCTCTCAAGTTCTAATGATAAGATGTCCTTGTGTAACTTTGCTATCTCATGTCTAGGTTTTTCTATCTGGATTTTTTCAAAAGTCTCCTCCATTTCAAAATCTTCAAGTCTAAAATCCTCCTCCTCCTTTCTGCACTACAGTGTGACCCAGCATAAATCCAACATAGCTCTAAATTTGCACTACCCAGCCAGTGTATGGGATCTCAGTTGGAGCTATCTGGATGTAAAAGAACAAAGAGGTTAAACCCAGTTTTGCAGAAAAATCCAAGAGTAGTTCAGACAGGCTTTTAAGGCAACTTGTCAGGAACCATAAAGGTCTTGACATTCCAGAATCTTTCCTACAGGCTGGTTCTCACCAGAACTTAGATGACATCATTTACTCACTAATGAGCAGGTATTTGAAAATCCATGGAAAAACCCAACACAAGCAATAACACAGGTATTTTAAGAGCTATATGTGATGTCAACTGAAAATGAAATTGGTGTGTGCATGCACATACATGCACACACAAGATCCAAAAGAAAAAAATGTGATTTCTCTATCATTTGAAATACTGTAATAATAATTAGCATTCTGGAAGTTTATGGAGGTTTTTTTTACAGCAGTTTTTTCTCCTTATCTCAGAAAATTTTATACTAGCCCTAAACCTGAGTCAGGTCAGAAAGATTGCTCCCATTTTTCAGACAGGCAGTGGACAAGAAGATGACATAGGCACAGTGGGGAAATTTTAGATTCTGTACTTAATGCAGGATGGCTATTCTCTATTTCTTCACTAACTTCAAAATTGTTTAAGCAATTTTTTCTTGGTAGATCTTCTCATTCACCCCTTGTGTGTATGGGATATATAAGTCTGGAAACATTCCATGCTCTGAAACTGGTGTTTGCAACAGCTATTCATGTTCACTTGTTTGCATAGTTTCTGTATGCCTTGGGCATATTTCAGATCTCTACGTACCTTTTCCAGCACTGAAATGGACCCTTCTAATTATTTTCATAAAAAAAAATATTATTCATTTACTTGCACAATGTAGGTGGTACCTTGGATAGATTACATGTATCTGGAGCTGATAATGTTCACTTTTGTGAAATGGGTGTTTCTGAAAGAAAGTGGCTTCATTATCTACCCCAAACAGTTGTGTCAAGACTGTGTATTAAAGATTTTAGACACTGAATATCCCCAAACACGCCTCTTTCTCTACCAGTGTGTCAGTCTGCAGTTGGCAAACAATGCATTACAAATAGGAAATGGCATTGATAAGAAATGTTACCTTTGGGGCAATGGTGATGAACCATTTGCCACTCTTTTTTTATTTATTCCTAATATAGATATATATTGGGGAGTACTTTCTCTGCACATTGCTGTTCCTCAAATCCATACCTCCCCCATTTTCTATACTGTGGGGCTGTACATACAGCCCCTAAGGGGTGGTGGGATGGCACCCCTTTCCTAGCTGGATTGGAGTTGCGGCAACCGCATGCCACAGCCCTGATCCTGCCTTTCAAGGGTGCCATAGCTGCAGAAGTGTGGCTATATGACATTCCTTCATCACTACATCATCCAGACACAGTGCTGGAGGAACACCATGATGGTGTGTGCTGTGTGGAGCAGCATACAGTGTCAGGGCACCCTGGGGGGTGGAGTCGGGCATGCATCATTAGGATGCTACAACCAACTCCGCCCCCATGCCAGCCTTAATGGCCAGTGTGTACAGGGCCTGTGTGTTTATGTGTGTGTGGATTAGGGGAAGTAACACATTGTCCTTATTTTAAAAACATCTTTCTCTCGTCTCTTTCTTCATTTTAGTAACCCCTAAACTTCATATGGCATTGCTCCTAAACCCTCTTAGCCTTGTGAATTTGCTCATTTGAATTAGGGATTTGTTACAGCAACAGTGTTCAGTATTATTGTTGTTAGCCGCTTCTGAGCCTGTGTGAATGTGGTTATTGCTTAAAATATACCTGCTGCCAAGGTCATAAAATACCTTACAGACATGTGTGCTCAGAACATGTATAAGTACATCATGTGTTCATGTGCTCTGGCAGCCTTGGTGTCTGCTTTCAGTAATTCAATCTTCAGTATAACAATCCCAATAAAACTACCCAATTTCGCATAACAAATAGAACAGTTCCTAGCTGTGATCAAATTTTGCCGAATTATACCCCTTTTCCTCAATCCAACAAAAAGGTAGCTTTACTTGAATGCACTGGTTTTGCTAAATGAGCTTAATTTTCTATTTGGTGAGCCAATATGCCTGAACAGAAAGAAAAAGAGAAAGTTCCAGAGTGAAAAAGACTACAAGTAACAAAATGAAGACTGATTATTTGAATCAAAAGTCAAGGAAAACAGACACAAATCGAAGTAGAGAAACTTAGTATAGAAATCAACAATATGTTGGAAGCAAAAAGAAGATTAACAGAAATGTAAATGTAAAGTGGCAACAATGTTGTAAAATACTTGAAAGAAGATGTGGACACAAGCTTCTGTTAATTATTGAATTTTTATTATTGTTCTTGCTATTATTATTATTTATGAATATTACATTTTTCTGTTTACTTTGTTTACTTTAACAACAAGAAGTAGGTTTTTTATTTTTTTAAAAAGAAGCCAAGGTTTCACTTTATATAACATTTATGTATCAGTTCACTGGAAAGATGATGATATGCAAGGTTGTTACAGGGAAGAGGCTTTTTGGTTAACACTTCAGCTAGTAAATTTGAGTGTTCATGTGTGTGTGTGTGTTTTAAATCATTTTTACTTTTTCCTAGTCGTAAAATGAGTAGATATCAGCATTTTACTCTGCACAGTACAGATCTGGAAGAGGCTCAAAGTGTCTGGAATTGCTATGTTGGCACTAACTACAGAATGTAATCACATAATCAGCCATGACACAGTGGGCTTTTTGGCACAAACATTTCACTTTTTTTCCATAGCAGAATGCATAGTCGTTCATTCTGTCATTCTGTTTCACCTTCTCAATTTCTCCCCTTTCCACCCTTGACCCAGAGAAATTGCTCTTCACCCCTTCCTTCTCCTTGACATACAGTGTTAAAATTCAACAACTGACTGTACAAAATATATTGAGAATCAGCACTGGGGTAACTCGTTCAAGCAATTTCATTTCTAATCTTCCCTCCCTCCCTCCCGCCTTTCTTTCTTTTCTTTTCTCTTTTTGCCCATGGAGGGGTTGATTTAATAGTCTAATTCACACCTGTTTCTTGAAACATCATCCAAGCTGAAATATTGTGGCCTGTTACAGACTGCCAAAATAAAGCTGCTTCGGGTCTCTTTGGAGGTAGGCTGTTTAAATGATGCATGCATCCTAAGAATCCGGAAGCTGCACCATCTTTGCTTTGTTGCACTTCTCGTACTACATATCAGTTTAGCTGTAGCTGCACTACAGTGCTTAGGAATGGAGTGTGGCTTTGGCGTGACCTCCAGGCTCTTAGGACCCATGCCTCATTTAAATAGCATACCTCCAAAGAGACCCGAAACAGCTTTATTTTGACAATCTGTAACAGGCCTGTGTTAACAAAGCCAGTGCACAAATCATGTTCAGAATGCCAAGATGCAGAATAGATATACATTTTAAAGAAGGAATGAAGCTAACTCTATACCTAACCCTGGGCTATAAACCAGAACCAGAAATACTTGGGAATCATTACAAGCTACATATGAGGAAGTAGTACCAAGAAATGTGGATCTGAATCCACGTGGCATGAGGCACAAGGTGCTGCAGAGGACTCTAGGATTGTTTTTAAACAACACGTAGGAGTGTTTTAATTTATTTTAAAATGTTTTTATCTTTGTATTGTTTTAATTGGTTTTTATTTGTTCATCACCTCAAGAACCCTTGTAGGCTGGGAGGCAAGACAGAAATACTGTAACTAAATACTAACTAACTCAATCACTGTCCACAATGCAGGACTCATTTATATGCACCTATAGACTTGTATGTCCAAGAAGTTAAGTATGTCCCCAAATTCAAAAATAAAAAGGTGGAAAAAATGGATGGGTTACACTAAGGTCACTTACTATATAAACTTATGGAGAAGATCTGCAATGCAAGCAACCTTGTAAAGCATGCCAAACTTGTCAGCTATTGGAAGAGTCATCTGGCTGCCAGGTCAGAGTGTCTCTAGTCCAAGAGCTCTGAATGTGTGATCCCTTCAAGCCATCAATTATTTCTTTTCCCTGACCTAGGTCCAATTAAACTGTAGAATATATCCAACAATTTCCATTCCTAAGGACCACATCTGTATTGCCTATATTGTTATGACTGTTTCTGCCACTATATGCCAATAGATCCGAAACCTGGACCTCCAAATATTGTGTCTCAAACTTGGATCTCTCAGAACCCAGAGACAGCATAGTCAAAGATTCTAGGACATACAGATACATCTGAGACAAGCTATGGAACCACACCTATGAAAACTCAAATTTCTCTTTCTATACCACTTTTGGTATATAGCTCCAATGAGCAGAAGGAATAATTTTGAGTGTATGCGCTATATTACTTTAGAGTCAACAGAACAGTTTACAAAATAAGTTTTTACTTTTATAATTTTAATTGAGAGTCTTCAAAGCTGTAGAATGCAGATGCCTTATCTTTAAAGGTACTTCTTTAGATCATCCGTAAATGGACAACTCGTTCTTCATTGACTGTCTTCCAAGCTTGTGTCCCATATTTCACAATCAATGGCATACTGGCCTCACTACTGTGAGTTTACACAGCAGTAAAACTTCATCATGCCATTCATGAACTATGAACCAAAATCTTGAATCAAAATCTTTATTCACTAGAAATGGCTGGTGTTTGCACTACAGACAACTTTTCTTTGTTTCTGTCAAAGGTATGCAGTGAACATAAGCCAGACTCATGTTCTGATAGGCTTTTACTTGGTTGAGCACAGAAACAGAAAATTGGACTAAAGAGGCCTTTAGTCAAAACCATCATTTTCCAGTGTTAATTGTTGTCATCCCTCATTTACAACCTATATGTCCATTGCCTCTGGTGCCATGGATGAGACCGGAGTGGATCCTAGTCAGCCTCTACTACAGTGGACAACTGCATGGGGTCAGTGGCCAATTCCCCCCCCCCCAGATCTCACCATGGGAAGCACTCTCATCTCACACAGCAAGCCCAAATGCTTTTAATTTCTTTGACAGTCCTTGTGGTGGTGTCTGCTTTTCCGATCTCATCAGTCAGAAACTTACAACCAATCAAATGTTGTACTTTGGCAATCTGACAGCTCATTGGCTTCTAAGGATCAATAGGTAAAGATAAAATGTTTCTTAATGGACCTATCACTGCCTGGCCTTTGGCTTCTTTTTTGATTATACTGTCCAGTATACAAGCAAGTGACACAGCTGTAATCCTCTCAAGTCAAATAGTTCACTAGGAACTGAAACAGTTTTGCCCAGTCTTGGCAAACTGCCACCTGTAGCCTGCATCAATCTATCTTTTAGTTAAAGTTAAACTGCCAGTCTGTTAAATCTATTCAGTCAATAGCTAATTCAATTAGCTATTCACTACCCAAATAATGTGATAACATGCAAACACCGCAAGTTCTACAACATATATGGAACTTTTCCCTCAAAATGTACTGGATGTGTTCAGTTGAACTTATGTAGGCCCTCCTTTTAGAAGCTGGACAAACTATAAGGACAGCCTGTGTGATATAGTGGTTTGAGATTTGGAAAATGACTCTGGAGACCAGGGTTCAGTTCCCCACTCAGCCTTGGAAACATACTGGAAAGTCACACTTCTCAGTCCAAGAGGAAGGCAAAGACAAACCCCTTTGAACAAACTTTGTTGAAAAAGCTCCATGATACAGTTGCCTTAGGCTAGCCATAAATCAGAAACAACTTGTAAGCACACAATACCAACATCATGAATCAAGCAGACATCCGGGCATTAGGTTGGTGGTAGATACCATGGAGTTTATCACACAAGGGAAATTGGAAGTATAATCCAATGGCAATCTGAATGCAATCATGGGATTTAACGTTATTGTGTGATATACTACCACATGCAATTTCAGACAATGGGGAAGTCAGTCCGAATGCAATCATGGAGTTTCACGTTATTGCATGATAGACTACCATACGCAATTTTGGGCAATGGCAAGCTATTTTCAGGCAATGGGAAGTCAGTTCAAATGCAATTCGAATTCACATAAATTTGCTGAACTAGCAAATTCATGTGAATGCATTCTGGCCCCACTTTCTTTTCATTTGAAATTAAGAGAAATTTCTCCCATGTGATAAACTCCCATGATATTGGAAGCCAACCAAGTCCAGTTTTCCCTATGCAAAATTACTAACCACATGAAGGGGCAATAGTAAACATAGCCTTCTGTGTGAAAAGTGTGTGTGTGTGGGGGGGGGTAGGGAAATCTAACATGAAAACCAATGTGGTATAGTAGTTTGAGTATTGGGCACTCCAGGGAACTTATTCAAAATCCTTCTCAGCAAAATAAACTCTCAGCCAAAGAGGAAGGCAATGGCTAACCATCTCTGAATAAATCTTCCCAAGAATCTTCCCTAGGGTAGAATCACATAAGTAGGAGTTGCCTTGAAGGAACATAACATAAAAGGAAAAAAACACACACCAGGGTCCTTGATGTCCACAGATGTACAGAGTCAGCATAGTGGAATGAGCAGACATGATATATTCTAAAACTAAAATATATTTTCCAAGGAACTGTCTATAAATGTCCTGACTTCTTCTGGGCAAATATTGAAAATAACACATCCTTTTGTGGGGAAGGAAGCTCTTTTTAATCAGTTTCATTCACTTTGCTTCTACCCCTTGTCCTGTCTCTGTGTTATTGATTTCATAGTAAATTCAAAGACCTGGTATTCTTTATTGGATTTTGCAATGCTTATCCTATGAGGATTCTATATAATGTGGATTCCTATAACAAATATCAAACAGTGGAGGCATATGTCAAAATTGACTTGAAGATATATAATTTCAATAATAATATAAATCTAAATCAACACACTGAGGTGGCACAAAAATGCTTGCCTATTTTATGGGCAAGTGTAACAGCTTCATAAGTAAACACATTCAGAATACTACTAAACTTCTTCTAGAGTGATCCTGACAAATAAAGAATCTGTTTATTCCAATAACTGTTTAAATGCCCCTCTTTTCTATTTCTGCAGTTATATGGAGAGAATGAAAATACATAATGAGGTACATGGATTTCAACTGAGGACAGTGATTCCTAGAGTTTACATGTCCACTAGATAATTAGAAATTTAATGCAAACAAAGCCTATTTGGAAATGTTTCTTGCACACATTTTATTGTCTTTTACAGTAGCTCCCAAAATGTTGTGTGTATTTTTTTCTACTGACAAAAGTAGCAACAATCTCCCCCCCCCCCCCCCTTCTTCTCATCGATGATACAAACATATTACAGGCACATTGCTTTAAATTCCATTTTAGCAGTTTGTCATGCAATTGGTGACAAGGAAAAAATGCATGAAGTTTAACAACACCCACATAGCGTGCACATTCCATCATATCTATCTATAACAGCTCCCATTAGTAAAGCTCAGGGTGATGAAGAATGACTGACTGTGGGAGTTATTCAAGTAAATAAAAGCAGTAGTTGAAGTAATGGCAAGGTTCCATCTTCACATCTATTTCGAGACTTCGAGAATTTACATTTCAATGTGCTTGGGATATGACTCTCCCAACATAATTCTCTACTCTTTTTCTTCCCCAGAAGTTCTCTGATGAAGCCCTTGTTGATGCAGTTTTTGCCCTGATTATGTTTAAGTAATATAGCAATGAAAGCACCTGTAGCATTCAAAATGGAAACTGCTCTTTTAAATTTATCAAAAACATCCTTGTTAGCTGCTTTGTGTATAACAAATATGTGCAGCTGTGTTGCATATAACAAATATGCCCAGGTTGTATTATTCATCTGTGTTGAAAATAATGAAAATTCTGTTATAACCTTAGAAATTTACAAAGGTATTGTGGCATAAACTTCCATGGACTAGAGGTCACTTCATCAGTTCCATTAAGTATACTCCCAGGTGAAAGAACAATTACACCAAGGCTCAAATATATGTAAATTAGGAATGCTAAAAATGCTTTGTTCCAGACCGGTCTAAAGGTCAAGCTCTTCCAGACTGGCCTAGAGAAGTAAGAGCTCTTGCTGACTCAGTTGTTGCTGTCTTTTTTTGTTGTTGTTGTGTACTCTATATCCACTATCCACATTCACCCTCAGTGGGCTCTTTTCTGTTAGAAAGAAACATGTAAATAAATATATTTTGGGGAAGAAACTGGATATAGTGATTTCTTGGATCACATTTAAACTGCTGAAGCTGGGGTCTGCACCTATGTTTTTGGATTTGTTTGTTATTTTTCTTAGTCTTGCAGTAACTAGAGCATAAGTGAAACAGTGAAACAGAATCTTAGTGCATTGCTGACCAACTCATTAATAATGAGACCAGACACAGAGAATTGGGTTATAAAATGGGCAACTTTATTTAACTCAACTTATTTAAACTTATTTCTTCGAGAACTGCAGAAAACCAGGGGGGAGAACCTTGTGTAGGAACAGCTGGCGGATGGTCTGCTCCAAGACCAATTCCCCAGCTTCCAAAGGGCGAAAACACCTGGGCCCCAAGGGCAATCCATAATTGGGTTGATCCCCGGCCGGCCCACATCCGGAAGGCCAACCCAAGACTCCCCCACTTAACTCGCCAGACTTAAGTGAGGGTTTAAATCTCAAGCCAGCCCCAACGCAAGTCTCTTTCCCTTCACGTTTACTCGCAAGACCTAAACGTGATTTCCAGAGACCTAGCTTCACCCTTTAGGAGAGTGCCGAGGTGTTCACCGAAACATCTATCTCCCCCCACCTATGCATGAAACCTATTTATGACCACACTCATGCCAATTGTCAAAGTCCTCAACCAACTGTGTGGGGTAGGCGAAAAACCCTTGGAAAGGGGAGAAAATTCCTACCCGGCCCCAAGGCGACCAGAATTAATTTTCACACTGATGTCGAGGCAGGAGGGTGGGCCAGCGTTTGAAGCCAAGTGAGAGGAGTTTGGGCAGGCAAGCCTCAAACAGGCTAAACCCCACCCCCTCCTCTGCCAACAGACAGCAGAGCATGCTGTTTTCCTTTAAAATGCTGGTCTCTCTAATGAGAGGCCAGCAAAATCTCCTCCCCAGCCCAAATGGTCGGGGAGAAGCAAAAGTGCTATTTTGCTGTTTTATAGATGCTATAGGAGAAGGAGGTGAAAAATTGTTTTCCTGACATCAATCTTGTAGCCATCAAGCGTGCAAACATTGCAGCATACTTCACAATACACAAGGCACATCAATGGGAGAATGGTCCAAAACCCAAGATGTACAACACCATAGATGCATACTTGCTCCTTGGACTGTTTTGATCTCATTATTTATTTATGTATTTTTATTTTAGAAAGGGTTGCAAGAAAAAGTTGCAGCTGCTGCTAGGAACTGCCCATATATAGTCCGGAACAATAAGAGCACCCTCTGGATTTATTCATTTTTTAAAAACAACAACCTTGAAATTATAATTGAAAATACTGGAATCTCCAGCAACATGTGTCCCATTTGTTCTCTTCAACCTACCCTTTGTATCAAGTAGTAAATTTCCATATGGAAATTCACATACACTTTCCATGTGTGTTTTCATAGTGTATACATTTATTTGAGCACTTTTTTAACAGAAGCCTTTAGGACAGTTTTCCCTCATTGAATAAATCATGGTTAAACACATTTTCCAACTGGATAATTTTAACCATCCAGAACATAGGCAAGCCTGGCAAATATATGAATTTCTGAGCCAAGGTGTGTTTTGTCTTTTGACTTCCAAGGCAAGATATGGTTTGAAACTGTGTTTCTGGAGAGGAATGTGAACGGTGAAGATGTGTCCAGCTACTTTCCAGTAGATCAATTCACTGCAAAGACATCAACTGCAGGGGCTTCCAACCAGCTACAGAAAAATTTCTGGATGCATCCCTATTGATTCTCCCCATTTTCTGATAACATGGAAATGACTGCCTTGCAGAAGAGGTTGTCCTGTTTACAAGGTGGATTTTGAGATGGTTGCTTTGGGAGACATGACTACAGAGACAAAGCTATGTGATATATGTACATCTTCCAAAGCAGAATCTTGGCCAATGTTTACAGTACCACTTTCACCTTCCCCCATTGCCTGTTGGAATAACTGCTAAGTAAAACCTCTCCTGCTGCAACCACTTCAACTGCTACTTTGCACATCAGCAGCAAATTCAAATACAGTTATAAGTCAGATGTAAATAAGTTGCATAGTTTTTCTTAGCTTCTGAACTGCTGTTTTCATCCTAGGAAATGATGTTACTATTACAATCTTTCTTTTACAGCAATGAAGATTACTTACTAAGCATGACTGAGTTCAAGCTCAGGCAGCCTAAAAGGAAAGAACCATCTGCAATTAGCTGTTGAGAAATCCTGAACAAATCAACTTCCTTTGTATATAATATTTATATCTTATGAAGTGGGGTGAGGAAGGGAACAGTGTGTAAAAGGTCCAGTGTGTAGACACTAGTACTATTTTAGTCCACATGTACACAAACAAATATGCTATAACATTCAAAGGATGATAGCCATGGTGAAGGGAAGAGAGGGATGACTCATTTGCTTAATGACTCTGTTGCTCTGCCCACTTGGCCCAGAGATTGAATGTCTCCTGTGAGCTTGTCAACAAAGCTATTATTCCACTCATTGGTCAAAATATGTTCATTTTCTGCTGACTGCTTAGGGAATCAATGCATTGTATGTTGATCTTTTCCTTGAGTTCATTTTCCTAGAGATGCTAATGTCTGAATCTCTGTTCATCTGCATCATGCAAACATCCTGTTTATATGGCTTTCCAAATGCCAAAATAATAATTCACCTCAGTGGAGTCTCAAGGACAAAAGGAGATTATTTTTAAAAATGTGTTTATGTGAAGCTTTTTCTTAATTGAACTAGCCAATGTTATTGCTTCATCTCTGCCATTCCTTTCTCTTTCTCTCTCTAAAACTGTTTACGCTTGAACTGCACTGAGGAAAAAGGTTCTGCATATAATAGTATATGACCAAAAGGAAGGCGCATATAGATAGATAGATAGATAGATAGATAGATAGATAGATAGATGATAGATAGATATTGGAAGTAAATGCCAATGATAAAGAAGTTAAATATCCAAGTAATATTAACTACTTCCACTTTGATAACCTCACTTCCTCTACAACACTACCATTAAACTTATATAGTTATAGGTCAGGTACTTAACAGCAAACCTGATGATTTGTAGCAGATAAATGAAGTTAATTTTGACAGCTAAATATGATGTCTGAATTTAAAACAGTATCAAAGAACTATTTCTTCTGGCAGGTCTATCCAGTTATTTTCCAACTATGACTTTAAATTTTAAATTGGTATCTTTAATTTTATGTCTGGATGACTTTAATGTGTGATGTGTTTTAACCTATGTGTTTAAATGGTTTCATGTGTTCAGTTATATTTTGTATTTTAATCTATGTTACACCCTGCCTCAAGCCTTGAGGAGAGGTGGATAAAAATGTGTGTTGATTTGGTTAATAAATGTGAAATTTAAAGACTCAGAAAAATAAATGATGGGTTTATAAAGCACATGCTATAAAGCAGAAAGTTCTGTGTATTGTGGAAGTTGCTCAAGCAGTGGCTGATTCCAGCCATGAACAGTGTCATATTTTAATAGATATTTGCAGCAAATAAGTAATTGAGGTGAATAGGGCTTACTCAGGGATGTAGTGGGGGAAGGGGGGGTGTTGAAGGCATTACCCCTCTAATAATAATTTTGCTCCCCTAAATGAAATATTAGTTCAGTCCCCAAATTTCTAGTATCGCAGTAGCTTAAAACTTTTGTAGATCATTTAGAAATATAATTTAGGCATACAAAAAAGGAGATACCAAAGGGAAGGAGAGCACAGCAAATATAAGAGTTTATACCTTGGTCCCAGTAGCCTCAGTCCTTGACTTGGTACACACATCAAGATAGTACCTGAGTCTTTATAACATATGAAAAAGACTTTTTTTACATCCATTGAAAAGAATTAGTTGAAAGACAAGAGTAAGTTTGTGATAAGGAATTCATTGAAAGATGCCACATATAGCAATAGCATTCTTTGAAGATGCCAGCCACAGATGCTGGTGAAACGTCAGGAAGAAACTCTTCTAGAGCATGGCCACATAGCCCAAAAAACCCACAAAAATATGGATGCCGGCCATGAAAGCCTTTGACTTCGTACTTGCTATAGCTATTGCTATTTTTTAAGTAATGGGATTCTGAGAAATGACACACAAATGAACTGGGAAATTGTTATATTCATAGGCAACACATGTCAATTGCTTCACAGTCTCACAGCCAACAGCTACCTGGGACATTTTAAAAAAGATTCTTGATCTTGAGTGTCACTGTGGTTGCTCATACATCAAATATTTTATTTATTTAATAATCATTGTGAAAGAATGTAGCATTGTTGTTCAATTGTAGGAGATGGCTTGGAATGGTAGGTTTCAAAATGAAGTCAAAGGGAGACTGGTTCTGAATCGGTCTGATGGAAAATGACAAATCACATCTTAAATGTGAAACACATTAACTTAGTTGGTGAACTTAATGAATTAGCATGGCATTGAAAACAAATCTCATTGAGGGAGAAAGAGAAACATATATGCTTATGTTTTGCTCACTAGTTCCTCACAATCAATTCAGCATTTCTTAAAAATCAAAAATATAAATCTGTCTATTGTCCTTAAATTCTAATCTTTAAAGGCCCTCAGTATTTGTCAGGCAGAAAAGACAGATAATTAATTATTGGAGTGACATTGGTGAAAACCCAAATGCAAATTTGTTTTCCCAAGCATTCCAACTCTTCAGGAAAATCTGTATATATAGTAGTGCCAAGACAAGGGGTAGGCAAAACAGTCAAACTTTATTTCACTCAGGTTCATTTTTCATTGCTAGGTTTATTCCATCCCAGACTTGTATAAGATTGCAAATTTGTATTTATTTGTTGTTGTTGTTTTTTACCTCCAAAATAAATTTGTAAGTTATCTGACACATTTTTGAATTTGTGTTTTCAAATATACACATTTTGGTAAGAGATGCTGTTAATCACCTGCCATAGTTTCCCACACCTGGATTCTAAATAGGGATAGAAGTCCAAGCAAGTGGTAAAGGCTTTTCTTAGGTAGGGAAGTGTGATGATGCAGTTTCAATGTATTTTTGGTACAAATTTACTTACATTTACCATTATTTTTGCATTCATTATATTGAAAGTGTAAGATTTTTTTTAAAAAAGTGAGGGGGACAATAGATTTGTCCATACACAGCTTGAATGTTTAACTCTCAACATCTATGAATGCATACTTAACAACATAAATACTGAATTAAACTTGCCATTTTCTGAATTACATCATTTTTAACACATATATAGGCAAAATAATATGGCCTTCTGTGTGCTGTGCCTATTGAATTGGATCAGTCCAAATGGGAAAGAGTTTAACTTGTGCAGTTTCCTCTGCAGAAAATGCTGATTTTTGTGCATAACAACCATGTGTAAATGTCCCAAACTATAAAGATTCTTATCAGTCCAAGATCCTTTTTGTTACAGTTTAACACTGAAAGAACATGTTTTTTAATATTTTCAAATATTGTTTCCATCCCTAATAAAACATTGCTAGAAGCAACATTTTTCTCTCTCCTCCCCACATTATTCAAAAGTACAGACAGAACTATAGAATCAAGGGTAAGGTTTGAGATTATAATGGGAAACTAGGGCCCGTTACAGACCGCCTAAAAGCGGCGGTCTGCTGGCGCTGCTGGTTGCTCCGCGAGGGAGCCGCAGTAGCCAAACTGCGCGGCTCCCGGGCGGAGCAAAAAAGAAGCCCCAAAATGGCGTTTCTTCCTGCGGCGCGGTTATGACACCGCAAGGTGCCAATCACGCACTCGCGACGTCATAAGCGCTGTGCAATGTGTGGATGCAATGCGTCCAACACGTAATAATAGCAGCGCCTGTGTGTATAGGGCACCGCCATTACTATGCCCCCCTCACGTGATAGGGGTGAGGCCAGTGTGGACGCTAGGTGCCCGGGCAACCCCTAGCACGTGATGGGGGTGCCTCAAGAGCCCGTGTGTAACGGGTCTAGGCGACTTTAATTCTATGTACTGAGCTTTGGATCAGACCCATCATGCTGAAAATCACTTAATTCCTTGCAGTAGAAATATTGGTGTTTATGAACAAGACATAATTACATGTGATCAAAGCAAGGTACAGAAGCAGCTCCTCTACCCCTCCCTAGCTATTTATTCCAGGGATGATGCAAAGTGCTTACAGTCTGCAGTCGGGAACAAGGATCTCTGGGTTGTGGCCAAATCAATTTCCACTTCTCATGTAGTAATTTGTTCTGAATGTTATATAGGCAGCATAACAACATCTGGTTGAAGCATCAATAGACACTTGCCTTATGTTCAAAGAAATACCAGCTAAGTTTAGTTCATCTAACATACCTTTACTGACAAGATCTATTTGCAGGCAAAGAAGATTATTATAATGATACAAATAATCATGATGCCAAACAGAAATTCAATTTATGGCAAGCCCATTATTTAAAATGAGCATGTATGATAAATAAAATAATATGTCTGTCCATCTCTGTGTATGTGTCTCTCTTGAATTTCAAAAATTATGACACCTTGACACTTGATGAGGATATTAAAACGAATCTAGGGATGTGGGCCATTGGAATATTTTATTTTAAAAACTTATTAATAAACTTTAGTTAATTTAAGTCTGTCTGTAGCCTGCTGTACCTTATATACCAATGTCTCCAAGATCTTCAGGAAAAGGTCTTTACAGATTCCCTTTATCCTCCCAGCATATTTGGTCAGAGCAAGAGACACCCTTCTCAGTGGCTGCTCACAGGATTTGGAACTTCGACACCAGGGAGCTTAGAATGGCTTCCCCCTTGCTGTTGTTCTTTCAGCAAGTGAAACCATTTCTGTTTTGACAAGTTTTAGAAATTGACTGCATGAGCTTTTAACAGTATTTTATCTTGCCAATATTTTTATTGGATCCATTTTAATTGATTTCATTTCTATTGGTAGTTTAATTGCATTTTAAAAATAATGGCTGGAATTCATTTGGGGATTGATGTATTCATATGTGGACTTATATCTGTGGGAAATAGAATTGAGCAGTCTCATAATGTTTGTATTCAGCAGGGGGCTAATGCTACATTACTACATAGAGCAGCCAGCAAAGTTATCATTATAGGTCAAAGTGGATGCATAATTGGACAGATGCATAATGGGATCAATGGGCAATTGGAGCCAGTCCACAACAGGACATGATGTGCGTGAGCACTGAAGCACAATAATGATAAGGATTTATTTATAGCCCACCCAATCACGAAGAATCCAGGCGAGTTACAACAGTAAAGAAAATACACAGCAAATAACAATGCCAATAAATAATGAAAGAATGCATTGGAAATAACAGCAGCAATAAAAATAATAATAAAAATGCATAAGAATTAACATAGCAAATCATAAAGTACAAAATTAATGCCCAAAATACATAGCAAGTAGCAATAACACTTTTGATTCTATTGATAGAAAACTGTTGTGGAATAAATTGGCTAACACTAATTTCAGTACTTGTCTGTTGTTTTTAACTCAGGCGCTTTACAGACTGCCCAAAAAGGGCGGTCTGCCAGCACCTCCATTTCTGCCATTGGGAAGCCTCAGCCTCCAGATGGCGAGGCTTCCCGGCGGCCGAAAAAGAAGCCCCAAAAAGGGGCTTCTTTTTGTGCTGCGGAAATGACATCACAAGGTGCCAATGGTGCACTCACAGCATCATTTCCGCGGCGTGACGTGCAGACGCTAAGCGTCCGCTATGTCAAAATGGTGATGCCCATGTGGAATGGGCACCACCATTTTGTACACACTCAGTGCATACTAAGGTTAGGGGCATACGGAAAGGACGCCCCTTTCTAACCCTAGTACGTGCCGAGCACGTACTTTCCGCCCATGCGGAACGGAATTCAGGAACTTTATTCCAATATAACTGCTACAATAAGAGTTTGTTTTTCTGGATGATTAACAGCTCCCTTTCACCCCCAAACCCCAATCCTTTTTCTATGATGGCAGGTGCTTGGGACTTTTATTATCTCATCTCTGCCACCAAAAATGTAATGACTCTATGCTCTACCACCAAATACAATTGATGATAGCACCCTGTTTAAAACTCAGGTTCACAGCATTATATAATATAGAGGCGTGGATATAATATATATGGCAGACAAGCCTTTAGATAAAACAAAATATGAATTTTATTGAACAAAGGGTTTGAACAGATATTACTTGAACTAAATGACATTAAACAGCTGTTAGTTCAGGCACATGTTACTTCTTAGTGGTTGCTTTATTACAACAGTTAAACTTGCTACAGAGTATTACTATTACTAGATGTTAAGGACACTGACACTGTCCTTCCTGCCTACTTTCCTAAGCTTAGACACCACAGTATTGCCACTCAGGCTTACTATAATAACTCCCTTAAGTAAAGTCCCTAACTGGTTAAAAGTCCCTCACTCTAGACTATAACCAAGTTCCCCTCTGGAACAGACCCTTCCTCTAACTGTCCCACTCTGGACCAAGCAGTTCCCTATCTGACTATTCCTTCAGGAATGTCTGTAACCAAAACCCCTCTTTCTGAGTCTGGCCACACTGAGTCTCTCGTTTCTAGACTCCCAAACTAATACGGTCCCTCACCGGACCTATCAGACCCTTTCTTGATCTATTATCAACGCCCCCTCTAACAAACTGCTGTTCCCTTAGGAACTATCGGAACACAGTCCTCTCTTGGACTCTACTGTTCCCTCAACTGAACACCAGCCTCATCCCTCAACATTCTAAACCCTAACTGACAAAACCAACTGCCAAGCGGAATCTTTAAACTCCTCAGCCAGCACCTGATTGGCTTAGGGTCTCTGGCTTCTGATTGGCTGGTTTTTTTAGTCAGTTCATCACACAAAGGAGTAAAACAAGGCTGTCTATTGGCACCTTAAGGCTCGGTACAACTGGTGTTTTGTGGCATACTGGTGGCAATTTTAGGGTTCAGGAGCACACAGCAACTGCACGCTCCCAAACCCTAATACATATGAGTGGTGCCATCTTGACACAGCACCGTCCATATGATGTGTGCATCCATGACGTGTCTTGTGCAATGCATCCAAATGGTGTACAAAACACATCACCACAATGCCCCAGGGCGCAAATGGCACCTTGGTGGTGTCGCAGGAAGGAGCTCCATTTCAAAGTTCCTTTTTAGGGTGGATCGTTGTTGCGGCCATGTAGTTACCACTGCAATGATCCAGAGGATCTGTACTGGGCCTTACTCTTCAATTTATACCTTAATGATGTAATTCCAGTATTCTCAGGTCCAGAATTATTTTCCACCCTCAGTTGGATCAAAGAAGATTTCGATTTTGTTATATGCTGATGATATGGTTCTAATATTGCTTACTCATGTAGTTCTAGGAAGGCTGATTTAGTGCTTTGTTTTTGTTTTGTTTTTTGTTTTAAAGAACAGGTGAACATTAATTACACTAAAACAAAGGTGATGGTGTTTGGAAAAAGCCATTCTAATTTCTAATGATCTGTTAATGGTCACCAGACTGAACAATGCCAATAATTTAAATACCTTGGCATACATTTCACAGAAAACCTCTCCTGGAAGCCCCACATAGATGCTATCAAAGTAGTAGCTGTGAGATCTATTGGAGAAATCCTCAGAATATATAACACTGCAGGGGGTCACCTGGTTGTTCCAGCTCTGAAAATATTTCAGAGTGAAATCATTGCCCATATTCTCAATGGTTCTGCTGTATGGGAATGGGATGACACTCAGATGTCTAAATTGAAGTCGCTCCAGAACACGTTTCTTAAGAAACAGTAAAGACTTCCTTGGAAATCCCAGCAGCTTTGGTTCAGGCAGAGGTTGGGTTTCCATCCATCAGATCTCACATTCATTTTGTTTTATTTAATTACTCAAGAATAGTAAAAGATTTCTCAGTGAACTTTAAACAGCTATCTAACTGTACAGTTTGGAATTCAGGATATCACAGGTTGCTTGAATTGTATCCTATTCCACCTGACAATTTTCTTATTTTGAATTCTAAAGAGAAACTTCAGGAATACATATTTCACCATGGTGCTCAATTGGATAGACTGTTTTTCATAGGATGGAGCCATGGTATTTTAAGTGTTACGTTTGTGTCATGTGAAAAAGCTTCAAAGTGGGATCCCTGGAGGTGGCAGAGAGGGGGAGGGAAATCAGGCTCAGAACAAACAAACCTCTGTAAATCTCCCCTTCACAGTTCCCATCACTTTGTTCTTCTTTTGCAATTTTTTTCTTCTACCCCAAGCTGGTCATACCCCAATGAAATAAATAAAATCATATAAAAAACCAACAATCAGTCTCCTGCTTCAGGGAAAACTGAACCCGGCTTGACTATACATTTGCCTTCATCTCCAAGCAGCTAACTGAATCTGCTTCAGTGTCCCTGAATCAGGAGGTTGATTTCTGAGGCCTCCTTGAGAGGAAATTCAACATGTTGACACCAAGAGGTGTGATTGCCTTCTCTCTGTTTCTGCAGTGGTACTGGAGGGGTGCTGCTGAGCTCATCTTAGCTCATCTGCATCTTTGCTGACTGAAACTCATCTTTGCAACTGCGATTATTACCACCTTGTCCTCCTTCTATGTAGAAGAGGACAAGGCAGCAATTGTGAAAAGCTTAGGATTGATGGTAAGTTAGTTTTAAAAATCTAGAAAGATTTGTTAAAAGTTAAAAATCAGAAGGTGAAGGTACAGTGGGACAGAGATCCCATGGGTGGGATTAATGTATTTCCATCAAGCCTTTGCCATTACTCATTCCTGCCTTTGAGTGAATGGTGGCAATCCAGATCCATTATTCTAATCTTGATGGATAATTGTCTTGGGGGATGACCTGTACCAAGAACTAGACAGATTTAATATACCCTTCATGGTTCTGGTAAACTATTCAATATGGTATCATTCTTGGTGCTTTGACTAGCTGGTTGAAAGGCAGTACATTTTTGCAGTTGTACTGGCCATTCTAGGAATGAATATTTCCGGAAGGAGTGCTGCATCCTAATCTTCATTCACACAATTATAGCTCGATGATTCTACTTGGCATGACATATCCTCCATTATGTCCCAGATGAAAACTAGAGACTAGATGATCAAGATACATCAGGGTGGTCAGGACATCAAAAATTGTTAATGAGGAAGAGCATACAAACAAGGAGAGAATGTGGCAGTTTACTTATGCCCGAGCCTACTGAGAAGGGCAAGATTCCACCTCCACCTCATCTCTCCTGCCACATAGAGTTAATGGAGTGCAGCAATAGAAGTAAGATTAGGACAAAAGGAGGAAATGGGGGGGGGGAGAGTGCCCATTTTTAATGAAGCTGAGAAATAGTGTGACAAGCAATTATTTGTGGGTTCTTCTACCAAATTGGGACACATGAAGAGTATGTATGGTTTCATTCTATGGAATATTGGGATCTGCAATTTGAAAGGGCATTTAGAATTCCCAGCTACAAAATTCCAGTGTTTCCCATAGTGTAATTCCCAAGACTCCACAGGAAGTTGCCATAGGAGTTAAAGTGAAATATAGCACTATAATTATATAGTGTGGATGGAATGCTTGCCCAGTCCCACATCACGTCAAAACATGACTTTCCATGCCAGAATATCTGAGGAGACTATTGCACAGGAAATCCACACCAGGATAGAAACAGGTTGTAACTATCTGGAACGGATCTTATTGTATGGCCAGGAGCCCAGGTAGTAGGCAGCCCATATCCAACCTGGGCTTCTCTGGCAGCTTTTCATAAATGGGATTTTCCCATTCTTGAATAACTGCCAAAGAAGCCCAGGTTGGGTACGGGCTGTCTACTACTTGGGCTTCCAGCCATGTGATAAGATCTGTTCCAGACATTTACAACCTGTGTCTATTCCAGCAGGGACTTCCTGTGTGATAAACTCGAGTAAGTCAGTTTTTTACAGCAAGCTAATTGCTTATTCCCTAAATAAGCCATTTATCAGACTTATGAGGCAGGCTTTTCATGGGTGAATTTTACTTATGTAGTGTAGTGTGCTATTTTAATGGGTTAATAGTTTTTACTTTTTAAAATGGTTTAAACTATGCTATTTCAAACTGATGTTTTAATATTAGTATTATTTAATAATCTTTTAATTTTTGTAATTAATGTTTCAGTGTTGTCTTTTTAAATTATTGTAAGCCACCTTGAATCTCATTTTGAGAAAAGGGTGGAATATAAATCCCACAAATGAATGAATGAATGAATAAAACTGCATTGCTTAAATATTCTAAATATCTTGTCACTGTCTAAATGTGGCCTTGAGGAGACATTTATAACTTTCACTTTTTATTGTATTCCTCTTCCTAATGCACCTATACCTTGTGCTAATGTTTGTCTATGATATACTTGAACCTATATAAAACTGAAAGAAGGATTCCAAATGCTAAAACATGCAAGCATCCTAGAATGGCAAATGAATAGGGAAGAGCTGACTTTGACTATTATAGCTTCAGCCATTGACTTGGTTGCCATGGTTCTCTAATGATGCTTTCTGGCTGTGGTTAGTCACAGCAGCGTGGGAGGCATTGGCCTTGTCACTGTGGTGACCATAGCATGCTCTTTTGTGATTATTAAGGAAGGTGGAGTGGATATTCAGACACAGCTGAGCCAGCCACGCATAGGTAAAGCTCACGTCACAACAAGGCTGGACAATGATGTATTTGCCTTTAAGTTCAAGGAGCCGTGAAGAACTTAATTTGCAGATTAAAGCCTAACTGGAAGTCTACGACTCCATTCGCACTACAGAGATAACCCAGTTTGACACTGTAACGATTCTCCACCACCTCACAATTCTTTCCTTCTTTGTGACCCAACACCTCTGTGGGTTTTAAAGGGCAGTAGCGTGGATGGAACAAGAATAAAAGTTTATTTTAACACAGAATAGGCAAAGATAACTTTGACATGAAGTTGTTACTATGTCTTCTTTTATTACATATATACAGGTCTGGTTTTAATTCTCTCTAATACTAAATCAGCCACACAGGCTATACTATCACTCAAGCAATTATGTAACCCAAACCCCTCTTCCTGAGTCTGGCTACACTGAGTCTCTCTTCTCTAGACTCTCCAGAATTAATATGGTCCCTCTCTGGACCTAACAGACCCTTCCTTGGTCTATTATCAAAATACTGTTCCCTCAGTCTATAATCCTAGCCCTCCCTTCAGCT